>NC_142416.1:14377500-14677500 GCF_059516105.1 Syngnathus floridae | reverse complement strand
CTGGATGGACACGCTAAAGGACTGTCAAATGATTCAAAGAATGAAATTGTCCTTTCTTGCGTGCTCAGATAGTAACACAAAAAAAAAAAATTGTCTTACGGATTGTTCAGACTGATAACAATATTCTGCTAATAAATTTGAAATTTAGGTTTGAAATTTATCACACCAAATCAAGTCAAATCACCAATCAAGTATAAGGAAGTCAGTTTGTAGCAATTCATCCAAATGCGATCATGGCAACAGAACTGGTTAGGTAAGTTCGGTAGTTTTCGATCTTAAAAGATATGTCTCCACACAAAAAACTGAGCAATAGCAGATTTATCTTGATGGAAAGCATGCTTTCACTGTCAAGTTCGCACTTGTTAACTTTAAATGTAATTGCAACGTCATGTGTTGACAAAGCAGCTCTCCAAGTACTTGCTATTTTCCAACCAGTCTCAATTGGCTCTTTCCCACGTAGATTTGTGAAACTAACTTTTGTCAAACAGGCCATCTGGAGTGTCAGGTGACTACAGTATTTTACCGGCTCACAGGGTGGCTGCATTGTAACCAACATTGCGTGTTAACGTGGAAAAAAATGGGATCCAAGAAGTCTATTAATGGCTTTTTGCTGGCTAGTAAATTTAAGTCATTTCAGAACATTTTAGTGATAATGCAAAATAAACAATGAAACTAAATGTGAATCACTCGGTGCTGTTGTCTGTCTGAACATAGTTGTAAATAATATGCATTGAGACCTGTGCTTCCATAACCTCTTATTCGTATATACTTGCAACTCCAGCCTTTGACTGAATTGTAGTTTCATATCTAATCACACTCTAAAAATACGATTTTATTTTCATTTTGTATTTTTTTAAAGGGGTGGTGCTCTGTGCAATCACCTCGCTGCAGTTTCAGTCAAGACTGGAATCAAAATTCTAAAACGTTTCTCAAGCTTAAAAAATGTTTTTCACTTTGTTCGTTACTATGTGTCCACTCTTCTGATCAAAAACAGGAAAAGTAACGCAAAATAGTAACAAAACATTTGTTGAGGTATTGTGTTTGCGGTAATACCTGCTGACTAAAATGAATTACTTATGACGTCAGCAATTATGAATAAAAACGAAAGCATTAACATTCATTCCAAAAGTACTTTCATGTGCCGAGTTTCCTCAAACTGTGGCCAAGGGCGGGAATCTACTCAACTGTAGAAGGTGCGTGGAAGTCGTTTGTGTTGGTTTTGCAACGGCAATGGAATGTGTAACTGCCAAGTACGTAGTTCTTTTATTCTTAGCTCCTTGGCTTTTGTAACCATATTATAGATGCAGACGTCATACCCTTCGACACACTTACTACACGATATATATAGAACTTTTGAAATGCAAATTGTAGAATAAATACCGAGCCACTGATTATAGGATGTATTCGTACATTAATAGGAGCGGCACAAGCTCTGCCTTCAACAGTACACAACAATGACGTAATGTCGGCTCCATCACACAAACTTGTTTCTTGTCTTGAACTAATATTGCAAGATTTGTTGATTGGAGGTTTTGTTAAATGACTGAAGCTTTGATTAAGTGAGAGGGGGGAAAAAACTGTTTTCAGATCACAAGATCAGCCCCAAATTGGAAAAACTTTTGTCCATCCAAAAAAAACAATGATGCAATGGAGTTAACCCGCAATTGAAACCATTCTAGTTTATATAAAATTCAAATACCACCTGCTTTTCTTTCCTTCTAACATTCTGTCCTTTAGCTTTTGGAGCATTTTGTGTTTTAATCCGTGTGTCTTTTTGAGCATGGGTGGATGTACCGAATGTGCTGGTCTTCTGCTGTTAGTCAGATGCCACGTCGTGTCCTTCTATACTAATTTCTGTGATCCAAACAATCACTCACGTCTCTGTCCATCTGCAGTGGCATTGCCGACTTTGGCCGGGCAGTACCAAGTGTTCAGTGCAGGCCCTGCGGCCAAGCTTATGGAGGAAGGCAAGGTGCACGCAGTGGAGCACCTTATTAACCCTCTGGCCATGCAGCACCCTGAACACACCACGGCTCCTCCCGCCGCCGCCACGGTTCTGCCGGTTTCCACTCCTCCACCTTTTCAGGTACGTGCGTCACTTCAAAAATATGTACAAATAAAGAATGTGCAGGCACATTTGAGGGAAATGCAACTTGCTTCTATTTAAGGGAGGAGTGACGAGTATGGAAATAATGATGCTGAATTATAATTGACATTGTTGGAAAGGTCATCATTTTTGTAGTTTGCTAGTGTTGTTGAACATGTTGAACGTTCGGGTAGAACTCAAAATGTAAGTGCAGCTTATTAGAGTAATTGTTTCACTAAAATCTAAGGTAAGAGTTTTTCATTCAAGAGTTTACTTTGTCATCTTGCTTCATAATTTTTCATACAACATGCAGTGAAAACCAACTGTAAATCATAGGTGCATAAAATCATCACATGGTTGAACGACTAAAGATTTTTTGTCATTGGATATAATGTGATAATAGTTTCAATCAATTAATCAATAAAGTCATCAATATATTTTTTTCAGATTTTTCAACACAGTACATGGCTCTATCTACTTGAAACTAATCTAGAGTAGTTAGACAAACTTGCCTTAGTGGGCCACCTACAATGATGTAGCGGGCCAGATCTGGCCCTCAGTCCTTAAGTTTGACACCAGCCAGTTTCCACGTGCTTCCGTTCATCTTCTTTGGCCTTCATTCCTCCAGGGTCGTCCAATCACTCCCGTCTATGCCATGGCCCATAATGTGCCGCGCATCCAGGCAGCCGGTGGCCTGTACGGCGCAGGCTACGTCCCCATCACAAACTATGCGGCCAACACAGCCGCCCTGGCCGCCCTGCAAAAGAACGCAGCAGTTGCGGCCGCGGCGTACGGAGGCTACACCGGTTACGCCATGCCGCAGGCCTTCCCGGCCACAGCCTTCCAGCTGCCCATCCACGACGTCTACCAGTATTGATGTGTGGTGGCTCGGCCGGCGTGAAGTAAACACCAGCGTTATTCTGCCTGTGACTGATCCGCCGCTGTGACTTCTCGACAGCGTGCATTTAAAGTACATACCTGTGGACTCAGGTACTCTCTGAGCAGACCCAAAGTTGCTTGAAGAAAACAATTATGAGCACACATGGTGGAACCGTGTGCCCCACCTATTGGCCTCGTTTCATCTTAAACCAAGGCAATTAATGACACACTTAATTATGCAAATTAGATGGGGCGATCTGCTGATGGAGGAAGTTTACTTCTGTGCGGAGGCAGCCTTCTCTCAACTGTGAGCAAAACTAACAAAAACAACGCCACCTTGTCACTGACCCACGGTCACATCATCAGGTTGCTATGGCAACAAAACCCTGAAGGTACATTCAAGTATTTATGAAGAGAAGACATATATTTAAAGTTCTATTACTGTAGGTTTAGCTTTGTATTTTAGGGGGTAAAAATAACCTTTTTAAGTCAAAGTGGGGGAAGAAAAGTTCAGGACTACTGACATGAATGGATACCACTGAAGCCGGTTGTTTTGCATATACTAATGAATGTTTTAGTATTTTTTCCCCCACTAGTATATTTTAGTATTCTTTTCTTGTTGAGTGCTATCGCTGACCGTCCATGCTGATTGAATGTTTATGCTTCAAACACATATGCCTGTTTGGTACTTATTTGGCTCATTTAGTTCTATTTGTGTTGTTGTGGTTTTTTTCAAATGAAGGTTTTCAAACGGTTTAACGGCCTATAACTAGTTTGCTCGTTTCAGTGTCGCTGCTTGAACTATTTGAACTCACTTCGTGCTTGATTTGAAGAAAAGTCCCCAGTTTTTTTTTGACAGATAATAAACATAGCAGGATTTTTTTAATGTATAAAAATGGAGACATCACGTATGTGTTTTATCTCACTGGGGACGAAGACTGAATTTTAGAATTAATGTTTGACTCGTGAAAGGTGAACAAATATGCAAAGAGGATGGAGGCCTTTTCTCTATGGACATTAGTGGATACCCACTAAGCTTACGTACACTGCAGTCTGAGAATATTAAAACGAGGCTTCACCATGGTGCCTTACACATACTTTTTATGCCACCCTGCTCTATTTTTTATTTTATTTTTTTTAAATCTTCCACTGTGCCTTTCATAATAAAATCTGAAGTGGAAAGATTCTTAAATGGTTCCGGATTTATATGAGTCACAGGTCTGGTGAATTTGCGGTGTTGCAATATTGGGGTAACATGACAAGGCTACCTCCACCATGCAAACTACTATCTTCATTTCTTTACTCTCCTTCCAACTATGGGAACAGACGAAGAGATATACTCGGGCTACTTGACACACAAAAAATGCTGGGTTGTTTTCCTAGCCCACTTGCTGTGTAACTGTGGATTTTGAGCACACTGGGTTACTTTTACCCAAGGTTGCGTATTTTGATTCTTGGTAGCTTTAACTCATTCGTATGTAGTTCTTACCCCATGTTGGATCAAAATCTTGACCAATATTCTTTGGAAAATAGCCTAGCATTGGCTCAATTTCTTTTGGACCCAATGCTGGGTTTGCTATTTTACCCACTTTGGGTTATTTTTAAGAGTGCAGAGCCAGTTCTCCATGGTTACAATGACAGAATGTTTTAGTAGGCACTTTTATAATGAAATTCTGCACGTGTGATCTCAAACTGGAAACAACTGGAGCAATGCAGACCTAGTGCTGACCTAAAATACGAGTTTTCAGTCCCGCCAGCTCGCAGTGGTAAACAACCACATAACAGAACAGCTATTTTGACCGGGGTGCATTATCTCAACTGTTTATCGTTATTGTTATTGTTATTATGAAGGACAGCTTATCAGTCTAAGTCAGGGTTTTCCAACACTTTTTCAGATCACGACCAGTTATGAATTCGGCTAAACCTTGGGATTCGACCTGTACTGCCAAAAATTAAAATCGACACACATACGTTAAAGAAAAGGAGACACACAAGTCAAACTCACCATTTTAAGCCCACAACTGGTGATGACTGCTTTTATTATTTTTCTTATATAATGACAAAACATTGGGATATATTTAATTAATATATGCATTACATATATTGTGTATGAAGTGAGAAGAAAAGGTCTAATATATTTGAAAACTTTTCTTTATTAACATTGTTAGAGATTTTTCAAAGGTCTGAGTAACAAAAGTAGAGATGTTTTTTTTTTTCCTTGCCAAAGTGTCCAATAGTTTAAAGCATTCAAGTTATTGTATTGTGTGATGTTCTTTTTTTTTCCTGCTTATTTTTTACTATTTTGAACTGGATTAGGTGTTTTGAGTGGGTCTTTAAGCTTCATTTTATAAGCTAGGACAACAATTTTGCAGTGCTAATTAACAAAAGTGTAGTTCAGTCTTGGCCAAGCTATAAAAAGTATGGACCAACAGCCATTAAAACATGTTTGACAAATGTCACTTCCTGGTTGTGCATCACTCCAAACTGCTGCTTTTTTTTTTTTTTCTTCATTTGCTTGCATTTCACCCACACGACAACACCGCTCATTGGTGTGGAGTTGCATTACAAAGAAGCCTAGTTTAACCATAGCGTCTGTCACCATACAAACTCCTAGTTTGTGCCTTATTGCCAACATGTGCTTTACCTTTGTAGACCTATGAAGACTGACTTCTATCTGAGGGGTTGTATTAAAAATACATTTTTTTTCTTCCTTGTTATATTTATAGTAAGAAATAGATAAATAAAAGCATTTTCAAAAATAATTATGCGTCATTGCTTGGTATGTGGTCATCATCATACTTTTTCTCTTTTTCCAAAGAACTGTGAACTCCCTAGCGATATTTTGATGCCTGTGCAAGTTATTTTTCATCAAATATTTTTCATAAAACTTTTCTATCAAAATATTAAATGAAAGGTTTCACACTTGGTTTTGTGCATTCAGTTGTAGATGGCCTCTTGTACCCTTTAATTGGGGCCACAATTGCTGTCGGAAAAAAACTACAAACTATGATTGCCACACTTTAACTTTTAACAACGTAATTGTGGAAAGTAAAAAAAAAGGTGGAATAAGCGGTGGTCATAAATGTTTTACAAGGCAGGGGACTTTGGCACTAACCTTGGTGAATGGACACACATGCTTGGCTTTGTAGATCAACTATTATCAAATGCTTAGACAAATGTTTCATAAACTCCTCTGCTGTGGGTCAACTTTGCTCTAGAAACATGCTGCCCCCACCAAAGAGTGCAGGGAGGATTTGAGAACAGAAATACAGCAAATTATGCAAAACGTTCTTTAACTTTGTCACCATCTGTCAGCTGACACTACACAGTCTTGTGTTAATGTGGGAACCCACAAGAAAATATGCAGATTTTTTAATTTAAAGCTTGAGACAGCAATATAATACGCAAATAACATATTATACGGTATATTGTTGAGACATTTTCCAACTTACTTTTACAAACTGTTGGGCAGTGGTGGAAAGAATTGAAGTATAAATACTTTGTTACTTTGGTTAAGTTTTATTTGTCAGATGACTGTTACCTTGTGTGTCATCCTCATTTTGTCCAACTGGCTTTTTTTTTCCAACCTGAATGGGCGATGACACACTGTAAAAAAAAAAGATTTTTATTGAGGAAGAGAAGTTAGCTGCAGATAACATCTTTAGATAGTGGAGCTTTATTGATGATGAAGAAAATTGTTGCTGTTAGTGTACAGTAGTCACTGTCTTTCTCCAAGCAGACTAGAAGCCTATCCATGCTCCAGGAGATTTGATTTTTTAAATGCTCTCAAAAGAGTATCAAAACAGATGCAGCTCATTCAGAATGCATTTCTGTTTTTTTCCTTTTACCCAAATAATGAGATCGGAGGGTAAAAAGCAAACATGGTACATGTTGTTGCCTTTTATACAGCACCTGTTTGATTCGCATTCAGTAAGCCAATAAAGTAGGATACCTAGTTATTTGTTTATTTTACTGATGTACCACAGTTGAATCAATAGCCCTACTTCTACTTTTACCAAAGTTCTTCTTTTTCACAATACGTATGCTTTTACCAAAGTAGGTGCTTGTATTTTTGCCACAGATGCGCATGACATGAACTTGGCCAGCACAGATTTGATAGTCAGTAACGCCATCTAGTGGCCACTAGACAAAACTGTAGCAACAGTTATTTTGATCGGCGCAAAATTGGTGCAGGTTGTTATTGTCAGCCATTTTGGCTCCACGGATATTATCGTTGATAGTATTGTGGGGGAACAAATATTTTAAAGGAAAATTCAACACAATATTGCTAAACAAAATACAGTAATGATACGCATGTATATTGTATCCTTTTATTGCGTCTTAGGTTAGTATTGACAACATTCATTCTTAAATATAAAATTCATGTAAACATTGGAGAATAATTACAACAACAAAAAATGAAAATCTGTTCAAAGGGCAGGAAAATGAATTACTGTTTCCACAATGTGAACTCCAATTCCCACCATGCTCTACGCTCCTCACGGCTGCTGCTGTTTTTCGCAGATCTATAATTGGCACCATCGGACTGCGGGCCGGTGTTAAACAGAGCAACTGGATCCAGGTGATTTGTGTTGCTGCTAAAGCGCAGCAGCTCTCCTTAACGTTCCCCCTTGGTTTGTATTTGGCTTAAAGGAGACGCAACAAAGCGCACAAAATGGTCGCGCTCCAGGGCCGCTCGAAGAAAGTAGGTTTACTATAGCTTTAAGAACGCGAAAACGGTGGCTGCTTCTTTAAGGTTATATCGGGTTATTTCTGAATAGATAATTGAGAAAACTTTTCATTTTGCCATCAATAAATCGATGTGTATCATTTGCGATGAGCCTGGCGCATTTGCAGAAAATGCCCCACAGTCGGATAAAGGCCCCCCGACATCAAAATGTCTCCATACTAGATGTGCGCTATTCCTCCTTTTACAAGTAAACCCTTTGGACTTTCTGTGGAACTGAAGACGGGCTGAGAGCGTTCTTGGTGATGGAAGCGACGAACGACCGAATTGAGGATGTAAATAAAGGCAGAGAGCTGGTGGAGAACAAGGCCGCAGAGCAGACCCCGGCCGCTAGTGCGGCTGTCACCCCGCGGCGAGGGCTCAGGGATCGGGGAACCACCCGCACGAGATCCGGCGACCCCGCTACACAAGCGGCCGTCAATGGAGCTACGCAAGGCTCTGGAAGGGTATTACGCGACCGCTCGACCAGGGCTGTCCCGGCCTGGCTTAAGGACAACAAAAGTGAAGAGGACGAAGACGAGGACAGTCCGGACGCCGGGGCCAGCAAGCGGAGGAAAGTTTGCAACTCTCGTCGGAGGAAAAACGGTGACTCTTCGGGGTCGGTGGAAGCTGGTGATGGCGTCGCAGGTGACAGCCCGCAAGGCGGAGAGTAAGTTTGACCACCATTATTAATCAGGACATGTTGGGAATTATTAACATCGTTTAACGTCAACAACGCTCCTTCAGCATACAATGCGTCCCCTTCTCTGCATGGGGAGGGTGGGGCGGAACTTACCTGGCTTATTAAGACAATGTGGAAATTCGGTAAATAATGAGATGAAGGCGAGCTTCGTCCCACAAACTCTCCACACCAAATTGATTGTTTACGCAGCACGCAGCAAGTGACTATATTTCACGTTTTCATGTCTATAATTCCTTTGAAACCCAAGAAACATGTCAAGTCCTTCCTCTCCCTTAAAGGTACAGATTCCTGGTGAATGGTTCTCCCTTGTGGCTCACTACAGACCCCCCACACACACTCCAAGAAATAGCCAAATTAATTATTTATCGGATAATCATCAACAGTGCCAAATTAGAGCAGGAAGGGTGTGTCAGGAATTTCTCTGCATCTGTGCTGGCAACAGGATGTCATCCATGTGGACAAGCAAGGATGGTATAAAGGCCGAAGGGTGTTGTGACAGCAGTCTGTACCGCTACCTGATGGTAGTGATGAGAAAATGAAGCTTCAAATTTACTTCATGAACCAGTTGTTATAATATTTGCCTCTAGATGGCGCTTTTGATTTAAATAAAGTGTGTACTTTCAGCCCGCTGTTGAACACAGTACCACCTAGTCTAGAGGATTCAAAACTACAGCAACTGGTTCATGAAGCAGGTTTAGAGCTTCATTTTCCATCACTGCCTGATGGTAACCATGTGCCATGTTTTGACTAGTGGTGCATAGAACACATTATAAAGAATATTTTTTACTTAACCTCTCACTGTTCCTGATGAATGTCTGAGTTGCCACAACAATTAGTTGAATGACAGCATCTTCTGTTCTTCATGTAGCTCTGCAGAGGAACCCAAGAAAGCCACCACTAATGCTGAAGGTAATTGAATTCTTTGTAACCTTTGCATTCATGTGACACAAAATCAGTGTTTTAAAATCTGATTTATTTACTTGACTCAAAAAATCGTTGGCAGATTCAGCTTTGAGATGGAATTTCAGGATTCAACTAGAATTTACTATGTTCATGTCCATGCTTTTCTCTAATGAGCTGAATGGCAAAAAACACAACCACAATACAATTTCAAAGACATCTGCAACTCTGCCTTTCTGTGACTCTTCCAGTCCCTCTAAAGCTTTATTGCAGTCAAATTCCTTGTTCGGCATGCACAAACTTGGCCAATAAAGCTGATTCTGATGCATTCAAATGTTTGTTAGACAAGGTAAGTTCACCTGAAAAGATCATTTTGGATTCATCCTGAAATGTCACCTTAATTTTTAGTGTATAGGAGAGTATAGAGTATCATGCTGGGCATGAAAATAATATTGAATGGTTCCTCCTCCCCAGCTCCTGTTTCCAGGCTTTCTCCAGCCCAGAGTCGTGCCAAGCCTCCATCCGGCAGGGCCGTCCGCTGCTCTGCCAAGCCAGTGTGCAAAACTGAGCTCGGAATAGAGCATCAAGCTGGTGAGCAACCTGTTGGCGTCAGTGTGAGCTTACGGCAACCTTAAGCTGATTGCTACTCCAAATATGACACGGGCGTTGACAGACTCAACAAACGGAAAATAATGAAATGCACCGGGAAAAGAATTAGTGTTTTTTTAAAGACGGTGGATTTGGGTTGTATTTACTGATGCCTTCTCTTCTTGTTTCTTAGCCGCTTCAGGGGAGGCGAACGTTAAAGAAAAGTATGACATGTAAGTTTATTTTGCTCTTTAAAATGAGTTCAGATTTACAGAACGTAGATTCCTCAAGTTGGTTTCGCTGGGAAAGCTTTTTGTCTTTACAAATATGATGAATAAGCAAAATGTGAGTAGGACTTTTGAAGTATTCTGCTTTTTGTATAGATTAGCAACTTGATTTCCATTACAAGATTTAGTTTCAGATATAATACTAAAATCTGTCTTGTAGGTTGACTGGAGATTAAAAACCAAAACTACTCAAGCATCATCTGTTCATCAAAGCGCATGTGTACAAACAAACACACACTTAACGTGCATAACTTGTGGGCCATTTTTTTAACCGCCATTAATTACCGTTAGGTGCCCTTGGGTTGGTGTAAAAATTCAGTTCTTATATTATTTAATAATAAATGGGCTGATTTAAGAGAATTGTGCTGCGTCGTTCTGAAAGCTGTTTACGTTTATCTTACCGTATTTAGAAATGGTTATGGTTTTATACAATATAATCTGTACAATATAGTGCAGTTGTACACCACCGCGAACTGTTATCTTTTTAAACTGCTTTGTTTTTTTTGGGCGGGGGTGGCTGTTGTATTTAATTTCAGTTGATTGCAAGTGTACCTCCTGTTGTGTACATTTACATGTACTTTGAGTCCTTGAATTGTGTGATGACAACGTATCTCATTATTGAGCTGCTTCGTTTTTGCTCCCTTTTCAGAAAAAATGGAGGAGAGAAGAGCGAAGGTGTTGGTGGTCAGTTTGCAGATAAGGAGGACCCTCAACTTCAGGGTGACACAAATGACTTGAACGCACCTTCAGTCTCACAGCCTCAAGGGTAAACGTGACTCAAGTGCAACACTTGGACTGAAATATTAATATCGTTCATAATGTTGTGTGTTTTATTTATATATATATATATTTTTTTTTAGTGACGCAGACGGGGAAGAGATTATAAGCAGTGACGAAGATGTTCCCTTTAGAGACGATTTAAATGACCAGAGCTATGACCCCAAGTCGGAAAGAGTTGTGTATGTGCTGCAAAATAATGCAACTGATCTTTTTACTGACTATGTTCAGTTTTGACTCTGCGTTATCTCATTTGTTCAGCGATGCGCCCAAGCCAAAGCGCCGAGTGCTTCAGAGACACAAGGACAAGAAAGAAAAAGAGAAAGCGCCCAAGAAAGAGGAGGCGGAAGAGATAATAATGGAGGGCTCTGAAAACTTAGAGAATCCAGAGATGGAAGTGAAGCTTGAAGACGAATTAACGGACGACCCAGATGGGCCGAGGAAGTAAGATATAAAGTAGCTTGTTAAATTGCATTCATTCACGGAATTGTAACTTCCAAAATTTGTTCTACATCTATATAGGAGGGGCCGACGGAAAAAAGATGATAAAACGCCACGGCTGCCCAAAAGAAGGTATGTTACGGTCATTACAAAGGTTGCACTTTTAAGCCCCTCCCCCTCATTACTTTCACTGTATACGTAGATATAGTAGTTAATACTTGGAGTTAGCTTTGAGTATGCCCAGCTCTGATGACATTGATGACGTTTCCTATGCAGAAAGAAGCCTCCAGTGCAGTATGTCCGATGTGAAATTGAAGGATGTGGCACCGTCCTGGCTCACCCTCGCTACCTGCAGGTAGTTACAATTTACCTGTTGCTCTGAATGTCGTCATTAATGTTGATTTATCATTTTTTATTGTTTAAATGTATGACCTACAAGTGTTTTATACTGAAATATTTACTGTAATGACGTTGCTACCGATTTAGCATAGGTTAGTGGCAGTGACTTTGGGCCATTCAGATTTATACAAATACCGGTTATGTAACCTTCCAGCTGTTGTGTTTGCTCTGTTTTGCACCAGCACCATATCAAGTACCAGCACCTGCTCAAAAAGAAGTATGTGTGCCCTCATCCTTCTTGTGGAAGACTTTTCCGACTTCAGAAGCAGCTACTTCGTCATGCCAAACACCACACAGGTACTCATTTGGTGGTGAAATGTGGATGATATTTATTTGTCTTGCCATTGATGTTTCTTTGTAATTTTTTAGACCAGAGAGACTACATCTGTGAGTTCTGTGCTCGTGCCTTCAAGAGTTCCCACAATCTGGCTGTGCATCGCATGATCCACACAGGAGAGAAGCCCCTCCAGTTAGTGCCACCGTCATTTCCACAAATTGCATGGATGTGAATCACATCATTTCTCCGACGTGTTGATTGGAGCATGTTCTTGTGCCCAATAGGTGTGAGATCTGTGGCTTCACCTGTCGCCAGAAGGCATCCCTCAACTGGCACATGAAGAAGCACGACGCCGACGCCAGCTATCAGTTCTCCTGCTCCATTTGCGGCAAGAAGTTTGAGAAAAAGGATTGTGTGGTGGCCCACAAAGCCAAGAGTCACCCAGAGGTACTCATAGCCGAGGCGCTCGCAGCCAACGCCGGCGCCCTCATCACGACCCCCGCGTCTATGCTGGAGCTGCCGGTAAATCCCGCGCAAGCAGAAGCGGCATGCGGCGGCCTGGAAATGGTCCGAGGCGGCCAGGAGGGGCAGGTCCAGCCGCTGGGCCAGGAAGGACACGCCGGGTCTCAAGTGGCTCAGGTAGGTCACATGACCCCGCAAGTCAGTCACCAGGTGGTTCTCCTGGGACAAGAGCAGGCACTCCACACCATGCAGGTGCCGGTGACGATTGCTCTTTCCCCCATCGACCCCCCGTCGCCTGCCGACCACCAGCAACAGACTCAACTCCAGCTCCAGATGCCCGTCCAGTTTGTTCAACAACCCCCGCAACTCGCCCTGCACTCCCCGACGGTGGTGGCTCAGACCCAACCTCAACTCCAGCCTCTTCAGCCCTACCCCTCCCAGCAACAGAGCCAAGGACAAATCGTTCAAATGACCTTCCAGCCTGTCAGCCAGCCCCAGACTGCCATGCAGCAGATCCCAGTCCTTGCCACCTCTCAGCATCTTACCACCCTGCAGACGACCACCTCCGGCCCCCCGCTCCCATCTCCATCCCGGCCCCATGTGGCGTCCGACGGGAACAATCCTGTGCTGTCTTCTCCACCAGCAAACTCCTTCCATTCAACAGAGGGGGTGGGGGCGAGCACCGTAGCTTGGGAACAAATGGACCAAGGGGACGTCCTGTCCAACAGCACTGCAGCAGACGTGCAGCGGATCACCATTTGAAACGAGGGTGCACGCAGACGAAAGAAGCTACATGATGTCATGCAAAGTTAAAAGATTTATGTAGTTTCACCAATAGTCATATTTGTTAGCTTTTTTTTAGAATAGCATATCAGGGAACCATAAGTCTGTGTGTAACTTTGTACATAGTATTCCTGTAAGCTTTTTATGTGAGTATGCTAATTGAGTGTTGTAACGCTATTACTATGAATAGGCACTATGATGGCGTAATTTTAAGTAATTGGCGTCACAACATAACATCCGGTATGCGTCCTCTCACATACAAGCTTGAGAATTAAACGACACCCAAAACACACTGTAGGAATCTAACAACCGAACAGGTTTGACTAAGTGTTAATTAAGCCATGTGTTTATTTATTAAGTCCACAATATATAATGACTTGAGCTGCCACTAACACATATGAGTTTAAGATGAACTTAGTTTTAACAACTGAATCATTAATTGTTAAACATCTTGTTTCGTCTATAACAAAGTCTTCTGTCAGGATTAAAACCAGAATGTTTATTTATATAACGTGAAAATTGACTGTTCTTGTAAGTCCCGTAAATTAATCCGTCTTTCATCGCTCAAGGATTTCAGCTGAAGTGACAACCTGTACAGATTGTTGTTTTCAGTTTGGACTTTGTGGTCAGGATGCTGTTGAAGCAGATAAGCCAGCTCTTCATTTGTAGGCTGTAAATAAATGTCTTAACAACAAATGCATTGTTTTATTAGTTGTCCAGATGAGAATTAGCCACTTTTAACCAGTGTGACAGCTAATGTTTACATGATCATTACATGTTGTGGCGTTCTTTGCTCCTCAGCATGTTGTACTGCTTCATGGCTTTCTTCGGAGGCATCAGCGTGTCACTTACACCAACCCTCCGCTTCTTCACCCACTGGCCTTCTGATTCATCCTGCACGGCCTGTTTCGGGGGTTTATGGGAGCTGCTTGTGCGTGACCCAACTTCCCCCTCATCACTCAGAGTTGCATGAGAGTCATTGGGAATTACTGCAGTCTGGAGGTCACTGTCATGTGCAAATTTGCACTTGATGCCAAATCTACATCTTCCACTTTTCCTGTAGGAAACGCATATCCTCTTCCCTCCTATCTGAGAGGGCTTGGCCTGCATTGTGAGCGGGACATGTTTCTGCAAGGCACTGAGCTTCCGCTCGGCCTGAGCTTTGAATGGGTTGGCGAACACGCTGCTTTCTGAACAGCCTTGCAGACTAGGAGGCGGCAGTTTGTGAGGGCTGGTCGTGGAGGAGGCAGTAGGCAAGCTGGTCTGACTTCTACTTGAATTGATTGACTTGTAAGGCTCAGAGTCACCGTGGTCAGATTCATCAGACTCACTAGTGGCAGAACCAGTCTCCAGCAAGAAGTTACGGGTCTTCTTGTCCGATGGGGCCCCATCAATGAGATCCGTTCTCGTGCTATTTGGTCAGATAGGTGCAGAGAAGAAAAGCCTTATTATTCAGTCGAAATGAAGTGATCTACACGCGGAGGCAATGTGCGCATCACGTATATCATTTAATAGCTAGCATCGAGTATCCAATGGCCAAAACACAAAAGATAGCATCCATACATTTGTATGTCTTAACTTACCCTCCTTGATCACTGTTTACATTCTCGGAGTCTCCATCACTGTCAGACTCCGATGACCCGCTGTATCCAACAAGAGCGTTCATGTCTAAACCTATTCGTTATATGATGGACGGAGCGTCTCTACTTGGATTACATTTAGTATTCTAGGGGTAAATATCAAAGCAATACGGTATAAACAGCCGCGATCGTCGCCATTTCCTCAATCGATGGAACATATGCTAGTATGTTAGCGGCTAACTTCTTGTTCTACAGTTGTTTACGTTCCAGGTGCCTTGACTGACATCTACAGTGCGTGCTTGGTATTGCTTCCTTATGTCGCAACATCACATAAAACCTACTGCACAGGGGGTCTTCAGTTTACGACGGATTTTATTCCCACTAGCGCGTTGACGGACTAAATCGGAACGCGGCTGAGTCTATCAGTAACCGACAGCCAGCAGTGAAGTCATAAATATAGCAAATATATGAAAAAAAAATACTTCTACGCAGCAACACATACGAATTGACTTCACATTTAACCACATATAGGCATCCCAATACATACGCATAAATTAATCTTGTAAGAGACATTAAATATGGATCTTATTGATATGCTGTATCGTTATTGCTCTCGGCTTCCACTATTATTAGTTTTTGGGGGTTTTCTTTTTGTCTGGAATATAACAAATACACACCCCTTACAAATAAAGACCTGGTAACAACAGATTTTTATTTAGACCATTTGATCAGCCTCTGTCAGCACCGGTAAATCAGCAAAAAGTTTATAAATAAAAGCTTTGTGGAGTGAGCTGCGTCTTCCCCTCCAGCTCCGCTCTCCGCCCCCGCTCATCCTTCCAAATTCCTCGGTGCTGGCATCAGGTTCCTGGGGGAATGGGCGGAGAGTTGGCCGTAAATCCTGCAGTAGAGCACGGAGCGAGTCGGAAACGTGTGCCTTCCCCCCCAAACATACAAGAGGCTCTTGGGAGTTTGAAACTGAGAAAAGTTTCGAGCAAGGCTGAAGTCACTTGGAAATGACCGTGAATCCGTTGCCGGGGTGATCCAGGCGTCATTCAGTCTTTCCTCGTGGGATCGAGCTCTTACGTCTACCGGAGCTTTGCGGAGGTCCGATATGGCAGACCGGCGGAGCGGCGTGATCGGGCAGCCAGATCAAGGCAGGACAACAGCGGCCCGAGCGGCTGCTATGGCCGAACTTTTGCTTTTGGAGGCCTCCAACCTACTGGAACTTTACGTGAGTACGAGTGAGAGCTTACATTAGCCTCCACTTTCCATCGAGTGAGCGTGTGCTTGTGTGCGAGGAAGAGAACCAGGGCTTAATGGAAAATGAAGACATTTAACGTGCTTGTGTGTGCTGTCCAAAGCCGGGCCCACGCCTCCATGCATGGGGCCCTCTCCAAAATTAGAGTTTGGAACTCTCTATTTTTGCCAAGAATATATTTTATCGACCATTCATTGGAGAGGGATTATAATGACTGTAATAAATAAAAATACAAGCGTTGAATGGAGTTGATTTGCAAAACATTTCAAATGATAATGCACTAAGCATCTAGGAATACATAAAGTAATATGAAATAAACCAGTACAGTGCATTTACTGTTCTGGAAGATTTTTTTTTTTAAATAAATAAAATAAGAAATATTTGATACATAATAGCTCAAATCAAACCCTGTCTTGAGTTTTTCCTCAATAGTAAAAAAAAAAAAGAAAGGGCTCCATTTTCTGTTGCCTCTTAATTGCACTTGGGAACCTCTAGTGGTCATGTCCTCAGCAGGTGGTTATTTCCCGTATATGCCCTGGGCATGCTCCGGTGTTGCCCCAACAGGCTCACTACTAGTGAACTCGATTCATCCTTTAAACTGATGCCCTCCTACGCAGCCATTCTGTTTTTCAACTTTGGTTGAACTTGAACTGCTACTTCTTGTAGCCATGACAAGGATGCATGTTAAGGAGAGATAAAGAGTTTCTTGTGAACCGGATATTATGAAGCTTTAAGAAATGTGTGTGTGGGTCTTTTCCCCTGTAGAATTTCACCAATGCCTGGGAATGAACGCCTTCACCTGCAATTTACACGTTTTTTTTCTTTTAGCAATTAGTTTATCCTCAGGCAATTTATTGCTCATTCCCGCTATTCACGCATCTGGCTTGTGAACAAGGGAGTGGTTTGGCACAAAACTTTCTCGGGAATTCTCCAGATATCATATGACCCTTATTATTTGTTTTCTGCTTTTATCAGTGAAATAGGATACATTTTAAAAGCAATCATGAAGTTACCACAAAGTGCAATAAAGGTGGCTATAACAGAGATTCTAAATCCAAAGCATGTACTCAGTTTATGACAAAAATCTTTTCCAATGACAGTGACAACATGTAAATTTGTATGCAAGTAAAAATATGTCATAGTTTGTCACAAAACTACTGTGATGTTGCACCATTTACATGCTGATAAAGGTAAATCTTTGTTTTTACTGACAGAGCTTTATTAATTCAACAATCATTTGTGGGTGGAAAACTATAGAACTGCTTGAGAAGAGCAAACATTACACATCCTCATCGGTGTAATTTGAGTTTTATGTCAGCTAATTTCAAGCATTTAATTGGACACTGTGCTACAGCACGGGATTGAAGATAGAATGTGTAAAATAGGATTCAGTCCCTTCACCTGTTTATCCATCATAATTCGTAAAGCAATACTTCTCATCCTCAGTTGGATAATGAGTGAGATGGACTTTGTTTGAGAGGCGGGTCGCCATTCAATCGCAATCGACCATTCACATTTATTGCGAGTACAGCGTATAGTTAGAACCGACTTGAAAGCATTCATCTCTATCATTATGTCAATTTTTGTCTTTACTTTGTTTTCGTGCAATTGTTCCCTATAAAGAGGAAGAGGGAGAGCCTCAGCCCAGATGTCATAGAGGATAGTCGTTTGGTGTCCGTCCCTCCTCCTTCCTCCCAGCTGGACACCCCGGACAAGCTGTGGCGCTTGCACACGGCCCTGCTCCAGTGTCGAGGCTTGATGGAGCGAGCTATCGCCAAAGAGGATGAGGAGATGGGCAATGGGACAGGGGAGTACGAAACCCTGAGGAAAATGGTGAAGGAGAGGCTGTGGTTTCTCATAAACATCATTGGAGAACTTGTTAAAGCTGTGGGCGGTCCGGCGGTGGTGACCCCAAGTTTGAGTGACAGCTTGGAGGTAAGCCCCAATGGATGGTAACACTGACACCTAATGAATCGTCAGAGGGGGCAAAAGTACTCTCACTGACCACTGAAAGAAACTTGAAGGAATATTTACTTGGAAAAAAACTAGGTCTGTTTTGTCATTTGGAATTTCTACGTACATGTATCTGTTTTTAAAAGTAAGGAGTGAAAGTTGCCATGAAAACTAATAAGTAGTACTCACATACAGGTACCAGGAAAAAAATACTTAGAAATACAATACAATCATGAAGTCGGCTACTTTGGTATTTCCCACCATTGTGAAGAGTTGAATAGATAACGAGGTGCTGATACGATGCCTTCTCATCCCTAGCCGGACAACCTGAGCGTTTTTGAGCTGAAGCTGTGGATCTTCCGCGTCTTCACAGAAGTGGACTACTGGGCCAAGACGGCCGTCGCCATCTTGCAAGCTCTCCCCAAAGAGCGAGTGAGGAACACTCGCTACAGGAGCACCAGAAGCTCTCGCAGATGAGGTAGTATCGTAGCGAGAAAACTTCCACACAGATGAGAATTATGTGAAGATGAGCGTGGCGGTTCAGTTCATTTTGGTATCTATATATTTTTGCACATTTCGTTTTTTCAAGGTTTCCAAAATGCTCAAACCAAATAATATAGATTACAATACCTTTTCCAGGTCAGTGTGACCCTACTGAGGATGAGTGCTATAGAAAATGGATCTTGTTTACGGATACACAGCACAGTGTTGTGTTTTATTTTTGTTTAATCCATGGGCGGATTACACACACACTCTCGCTGCTACGATGTCATGTTATCTACGAACCTAACATTTAGGTGGGCAAACTATGGGCCACATATGGCTAGCTCCATTCTTAAATCCAGCCCATCCAATATTTCCATAATCAAGAGTCCAGTAATAGTTAGCTGGTGTTTTTTCCCTCTAAAATGGGTTTGTTAAAATATA
Source organism: Syngnathus floridae (assembly GCF_059516105.1). Classification (NCBI taxonomy): domain Eukaryota; kingdom Metazoa; phylum Chordata; class Actinopteri; order Syngnathiformes; family Syngnathidae; genus Syngnathus; species Syngnathus floridae. Next base: position 14,658,474 of record NC_142416.1, on the reverse strand, counting down.
TTTATTCATTATTTAATTTATTTCGTATTCATTTATCTCATTAAGAAATTGGTTAGCAGTAATTATATATACCTACATTCATGTACACGTTATTTTGTGAAATACTGCTTTATCTAGTTAATTGATTAGAATTTAAGAGATAATTATCTTATTGTTTAAGTATAGTATATATATTTTTTTTCATACAGGTTAATTTTTTAAGTCACCTTTTAGTGACCTGGCCCATTTGTCTGTTACAGTAAAAAAAAAAAAAAGCGTGGCCCTTGATTGAAGATCTTATCCATCCTTATCACTGTGATGTAAAATGCAAGCCTATCAGGATTTAACAAGCGCAACTGTATCTTGGTGTGCCCAAGTGAACTGTCCCGCATGGGGGAAACATCAATTCATAATATGGTATCAGGTTGAAAAACTAGTGAAAAGATATCAAACTGGAGAGCTATTCTTTCTTTAGAACTTTCTTTCTTTCTGTGTCAAGGGACACATTTTGAAACGAAATACAGCAAGTTATGTCTAGACTGTAATGCGACTAGTGTTGAACACTGGCTATAAATCATTCCAAACAAATTAGCATCTTGGGACTACATAAAACATAGCACAGAGGGAATTTGAGTAACAGCACCCTCTAGTGTTTATTGCTTGGAATTACATGGAATCGTTTCTGCTTGAGCTCACGCTTGGTTATTTCCGAACACACCTCCATGGAGCCTGAAGCTAAATTTGAAAGGGGTCCCTCTATTACTACCAATACTATTGACTCATTGATTAATAACTACTGAAATTAAGTATCATAGATTAACAAAAATAAATAAAATACAGTACAAAACAAGTGGACTGGGCTTGATTTACATTCCAGGTGAGAAATATCAAATTCAGCAGTTCTCAGAACCACCTTGGAAAAAATACTATGCTTTCCAAGTATCACCATCACGACCATTAAAGTATGGTTGAGAAGTGTAAAAATGAAAACGTTATTCTAGTCTGATTAATAATACCGTGGCTTAGTTTCATAGAATGGAGATCAGGTAATGTTCTACAACCTTAGAACTACACGGATCCAAACATTTTGAATTATTCTTTCTTGGAGGTGACTAATGTCAACACGCTTGGGCCAATGATGCAATGACTTTGTATTACTTTAAAACTGTGTGGCACACAGATAGAGGTCTGCATGCAGCCTCAGAGCCCATGTGCCAGCATGGCTACATTGTTTTCCTTTTTCACATATTGTAGCTTTGTCTGCTCTGCTGACTTCACTGTATTAAGAAAATGTTATTTTGTGTCTGTATGCATTTTCTTGATGTCCTGGTGCAGTTACTGTTGTGTTTACTCTCTGAATGTATTTTAGTACACTGCCTGGTTTCCTTTTCTTACTGTATGGAACGAATTAAACTCACTAAGGCTATCCGTCTTCACAGAGGTTACATTGGCTTTAATTGGAATATTACATTTTGATGTTTTCACTGAGAAATTTTCATGTGACTGCACTTACTATACAGAGAAATATCTCAAAACAAAATTACCATACACAACATATAGCCGAAAAAATCCATACATGTTAGATGACTACTTGTTGAGTTGAAACCAAGCATTATTTTTTTCACGACACAGATCATGATGTGTTGTTCATCCAAGACAGATGATCAAGGCATAAAGGGATTGTCACATCGTAAAGACTGTTATGATCATTAAATGTTTGATTAATGTCATTTATTCACATGGTTGCCTGAAAAAGAAATTATTTATAAATGCCGGTCTGTGACATCACCCTCCATTTTTTAAATTTAATGGTCAAGAAATGATAATCCCAGTCCTGCACTTGAGTGATAAAACTCCAGTGGTTCCAAAGTGTGATATTTAACATCAATGTATTCAGATTGCAAATTGTCAATGTCATGACAAATAATATGAATTGCGGATGGGTGTAGACACCAATTCATTGATCATCAGAGTAAATTTTGCTGCTTAACTTATATTCTACAAACGTAATATTATTCAGAATGCCGTGTTTAGTGGGGGCAGGTACAACATATTATTGTAAAGAAAACTTTAAGGTTGACGCCCCCTTTAATAGTTTAGCGCAGATGTATTCGCGACTGAGTGACATTCTAGTTGGCTTTAATAGCATTGCTGAAACAAACAAACAAACAAACCCAAATATTAATTTGATGGGGAGCCTTTTGCACAGTACGTCCGATGGCAGGTTATGGTTTGAATGCAAATGTTTGGTATTGTTTGGAATTGTATTTATTATTGATTGGATATGTATGGGTTGAAATAAATAGATCCCTCTCATTAATTTGGGTAGCCTCTCATATCTTTCTGTGTATGTGTGTGTGTATGTCTCAGTTGGGTGTTGAAAGAATAGCATTTTGATTTTTGTTTTAATGTGGAATTTTAAGAGTGCAATGCTGCTTTGGGCCAATGCAAGCATACAAGATGCACCTCTGACTTATCATTTGTGGATGGACCTCCGCTGACTGACTTATAGAAGTCAGTTTGAAGGTTAAAAAGACTTTGTTCCAAAGTTGAGGTTGAAATGCGGTTGAGGTAAGGATGATGTAAGGCTTTGACTTCCTCACCAACACAAGCACCGCAATCGTGTGTGTTTGTGAGTGCGTGTGCGTGCGTGCGAGTGTGTGTGCCTGCATCTTTTCACTTGAGTGTGGTTCTTAGGAAAGGAGTGGCAATCAGAATGCCTGTGGAAAAGTATTTGTGTGTGTGCATGTGCATGTGTGTGTGTGTCCAGAGAAAAAGTCTGAGAGAAAAAGTGCGTGTGTAAGTGTGTGTGTGTGCTTCTGTGGTTCTGTGCTTCTGCGCATGTCAGTGTGTGCTGTTACTGTGGGTGTATGTGTGTCAGATAGAGAGATGAAAAAAGAGAAGGGGAGCAAGGGCAGGAAAGAGTGTGTGTGTGTGTGGGGGGGGGGGGGGGCTGTGCGTGTGTGTGTGCGCGTATGTGTGAAAGACAGACAGGCAGACAGACTGGGAGGGGGTAGAGCAAGCAGAATACTGGGTGCGTACATGCCAGTGAGTGTTTGCGAGTGTGTTCGTGTTTGTGTGAGCGCTTGCCTGTGTGTGTGTGTGTGTGGGGGGGGGGGGGGGCGTGTGTGTCGGTGGCTAGGTGGGTGTGCGTGTAAGAGAAGCACAGAACGTGTGTTTGTGTGTGTCAGAGAGAAAGAGAGAGAAAAATAGAATGAGTTAGTGAAGAAAAAAGTAGGAGAGAACATGTATGTGGAGTGTGTGTGTATGCGTGCGTGCGTGTGCGTGCGTGTGTGAGTGAGTGAGAGAGAGACAGAGTGGGGGAAGGGTGTGTGTGTGTGTGCGCGCGCGTGTGTGTGTGCACGCACGTGTATGAGTTAGAAAGCGTGTGTATGTGTGTGTGCTGCGTAGGAGGGAGTATGCATGTTCATGTGTTTGTGTGTACGTGTGCGCGCGTTAGCGTGTATGTATGCCTGACAGAGATAGGGGGAGGGGCGTGCGTGCGTGTGTGTGTGTGTGTGTACGTGTATGTGTCTGTGTGTGGTGCCCGTGTGTGTTTGCGTGTATGTGCGTGCCTGTATGTGTGTGCGTGTATGTGTGTGTGTGAGAGAGAGAGAGAGAGAGAGAGAGAGAGAGAGAGAGAGAGAGAGAGAGAGAGAGAGAGAGAGAGAGAGAGAGAGAGAGAGAGAGAGAGAGAGAGAGAGAGAGAGAGTGCGTGTGTGTCTGTGTGTGCATGCAGGGAGAACTGGGAACAAGAGCTACAAATGGTGTGTGTGTGTATGTGTGTGTGTGTGTGTGTGTGCGTCTAAGTGTGTGTGTGTGTGTGTGTGTGTCTGAATGTGAGTGTGTGTGTACGCGTATGTGCAGTCTGTTACAGTGTTACAGCAGCACAATATGTGCCTGTGCTGAATGAAAGGGAAATGAATGCTGTGTGTGTGTGTGTGTGTATGTGTGTGTGTGTGTGTGTGCATGTGTGTGTGCATGTGTGTGTGTGTGCGTGCGTGTGAGTGCGTGCGTGTGTTGTGTGGTTATGTGCTGGTGAGCAAGTGTCCTCTATTGGAACAGTGTGTGTTTGTGGATTGTCTGTGCATGCAGTTGTTGAATCTGCATATTGTGTGTGTGCGTGAGTGCTTACTCCTTCAAAAGCGTTGAAACTGAGGCCATTTTTTTTATTTACAGGTATTACTGCATCTAATACGGTTTAATATTAAATACATATCTGATAGTTCTTTTAGCAAAGCTCAGTTTTTGGTTAAAGTGTTCCAGCATATACACAACCTCCTTCAATTTTTACACCCTTCAGTCTTTAGCATGTGAAATGCATCCTTCCATAGGGTTTAAGTCTGATGCTTGACTTGGCTAATCCAAAACTTGTACTTCCTGCACCTGAGGACCTCCTTTGTTCTTGAGTTTATGGGTCATTATCTTGATAGAAGAGTCTCCTGGCTGGGTGCATATTTCTTAAAATTCGCAGTTAATTCAAGAAGATCATGTGGATATCATGATGAGGAAAGTTATGCATGATTTGGGTAATTTCGCAGACTCGCGCAGGGCGGTGGATCTGTGAGAGGGAGGGCTGCGCAGCTGTGGGAGTGGTCATTTTAGTCACAGCCAATCAAATCGACCCCTATAATTTTCTTGAAATGTGTGTTTGAGGTACACTAGAGTTTCAACAAGGCCAAAGCACATGTGCACCATTATGTGAGCACTTGACCACCACCCAACCCAGATCATTAGTGTGCCCACCCATCGCTGTCAGCCAGTGGGATGCTGCACATGCTCTCGAGCTCGTTTACCTGCTTGAGAAAAAAAAAAAAAACTGTGGCTCAAGCCAAACTGCTCAAGCAAACAATTATTTGCATCTAAAATAAAGACATTTGCAATTGTTATTTTCGAACCCACTCGGCGCATATTCCACCTGACTTCAGGCCAGAGGTGGACTACCCTGACAACTCTTGAATAATTGCCAGTCAGTCGCAGCCACGCGTGTTATGAGGGAAACAAAACAAGGAAATACGTGTTTCTGTGTGCCTTTACAAGCGTTTACTCTTAATAGGTGGACTGGTTATCAGTTTGCATCATTTTATTGTGACGACTCATTGAAAAGTATACTCGCCAATCACTCTACGAAGATGCTGTGCACTCCCCCCGCCCTTCAGCAGCTTTGTGGGTGCGTCCAATCCGTCAGAGGTGACGATTACCTTTGTATGTAATATACGACTTCTTTGTTTACTTCAGTAAAGTGTCGTTTTGAGTGGTAGTTTCATAATTAGTCACTCGCTCTGCTTTTGGTGTATTGAGCAGTGTAAATAACCTAACGTGAATACCCTTTTTCCCGGGTATGGTCCTTGTACCACCCCTACGCTCTGCCGTAGTGGTACCGTCTGTAATAACCTTGGTGAGAGCCAGTTGAGCAGCTGAAGAGCGGCGGCTCAGGCGAGAGAGGCTGAGCGGCAGATATGGCGGAGACCAATCGGTCACCACACGAGTACCGAGAGACACACGTTCATGACAGGGACGGAGACGGCGTCAAAGCGGCAGCGCCGCTGCGCGGGTGAGTTGACCGTTTAACTGTCACCGTTAGGACCAAAACACGGGGGGCAACGTTTCACGTCAGTTCACCAATGACAGCGAGTGGGTGTGTAATGCGCGTGTACGACGGAGCGTGTCTTCTTTATGACAACAAGTTGTAAACATGTATGAATTGTAATCGCTCACACCGAGAAGTCGCTTTTTCTTTGTGTTACGCTTGTTTTCTACGATTTACATCAAACGCATCAGTGGCGAGGCGAGCGTGTGCGCGCGCACGTGTGTGTGACAAGACAGTGAACTTAACACCCAAACAGCCCTAACAGAACAGGTCAAATGTGTTTTTGAATCAATTGTGTTACATTTCCTAGTTTACAGCTGGACTATGTTGGTATTTTGACGTCCAGGGTACATAAACACTACAAAAGTCACCGTTATGTGTGAAAAAAAAAAGTTTCAGAAATGTTTGCTATTACTATTTTCTATGAGCGTGTGTGTTAGTGTGAGACGCGCGTGAGTGTGCGGAAGTGCGTGCATGTGCGTGAGTGTGTACGTGGTGAGCTCGTGTGAGTTGGAGAGGACACACGCACACGTAAGGGAGGGGGGGAGAAAGCGCGAGAGAAAGGAGCAGCACTGTGTGTGCGTATGTGTGTGTGCGTGTCTTTGTGTGTGTGTGTGTGTGTGTGTGTGTGTGCTTGCGCTCAAAAGAGCGAGAATATGTGGTTATCCGTATGCTATGGGGACATAAATCTGTTTATACATCACATCTTATGAGGCCCTCATTTGCCTTTTGGGGTCTAGGAGCAAGTTGCCATGACAATGATGATGACATAGCTGAAGTTTAAGATAATGTGTTAAGTATGGGCAAGGTCAAAGGTTAAGTCAGAAGTGACTGCTTGCTAAGAAATAAATGCAAGTCAATGTGGTGTCCTCTCAAGTAATGGAAACGTGTGTTGTGCATATCAGTGTGTGCATGTGTGTGTGTGTGTGTGTGAGTGTGTTAGAGAGAGAGAGAGAGAGAGAGAGAGAGAGAGAGAGAGAGAGAGAGAGAGAGAGAGAGAGAGAGAGCAAGGGAGGGAAAGGGAGAGGAGGAGGGGAGGGCAGTGTGTGTGTGTGTGTGTGTGTGTGCTTGTGTGTGTGTTTTGCTGCATGGATGTGTGTGCGAGAGCAGAGGAAGGAGGGAGTGTGTGTAAGGGATGGGAGGGGGAGTGAGTGTGTGCGTGACAGACACAGACATGAGTGTGTGTGTGTGTGTGTGCCTGTGTGTGTGTGTCTTTGTGTGAGTGTGTGCGTGTGTGTGCCTGTGTGTATGTCTCAGAGAGGGCGCAAGATGGGAGGGGGAGCAGTGTGCAAGGAGTGTGTGACAAAGAGCTAAGAGTGTGTGCGTGTGTATGTGTGTGTGTTTGTGTGAGCTTGTGTGTGTGTGTGTGTGTTGTTGAGCGAGTGTAATTTTGTGTTTGTGCTGAATGACAATGTGAATGGGGGGCTATAGGTGAGTTTGCCATGTGTCAGAAGGCGTACAGACATGTGACATGAAGGACGTGTGTGTGCATGCGTGTGAGTGGGGCATATATATATATATGTATATATATATATATATATATATATATATATAGTGTATATCTCATATATATGGCATGTGTTTGTGAATAATGCTGTGTGTGTGTGTGTGTATGTGTGAGAGAGAGCGAGAGAACGAAAGAGGGGAAGTGTGTTAGAGGCACAAGGAAGGGGAGGGAGTAGTGTGTGTTTGCACGTATATGTGTGTCTGATGAGTGGGGGAGGGTGTGTATGTGTGTGTGTGTGTATGCGTGTGAGTGAGTGAGTGAGTGAGTGAGTGAGTGAGTGAGTGAGTGAGTGAGTGAGTGAGTGAGTGAGTGAGTGAGTGAGTGAGTGAGTGAGTGAGCGTGTGAGAGTGAGTGTGAGAGTGAGTGTGAGAGTGAGTGTGAGAGTGAGTGTGAGAGTGAGTGTGAGTGTGAGAGTGAGTGTGAGAGTGAGTGTGAGAGTATGAGAGTGAGTGTATGTGACTTTAAGGCATTGTTTTGGTCCATCAGAAGGGACAATAATCAATTGTATGATCAGTATCTAGTGTTTACCTGTTGCGTGTGTGTATGTGTCTGTGTGTGTGTGTGTGTCTGTCTGTCTGTGTGTACTATATAGATAAATTCAGCATCAAGCAAGGTAAAAAGTGCTACCTGAAGAGTGCGTTTGGCTTCAAGGACTGGTGTGCAATGTCTGTTTGTGATGCACACACAACACCAGATCGTGCTTTGGTGTGCGTGTGAGTCTCAAAAAGAAGATGGAAGGTGTGTGTTGCAGCTAGAGTACAGTGTGTGTGTGTGTATGTGTTTAAGAGGAAAAGAGAAGGGAGGGTGTGTGACGCAGTGTATGTGTGCGTGTGATAGTGTGTGTGTGAGTGTGCAAGTGTATGTGTCTTGTGTGCGTGCAAGCTTTTGAAGGGGCGGGTGAGTGTCTGTGTGTGTGTGTGTGTGTGTGTCTTGTGTGCGTGCAAGCTTTGAAGGGGAGGGTAACCGTGTGTGTGTGTGTTTTGGAAACTGAAAAAGAGGGCTTGGTAGCTAGTGCATATGCAGTTTAGTGTGTGTGTGTGTGTGTGTGTACATTTTGTGTAGTTGTTTGCTTGTGTGTGTGTTTGTTCTGCAGTCAGGAAAAAAGCGAGGTGTGTGTGTGTGTGCGTGTGTGTGTGTGAGTGAGGGGTGAGACAGGCAGAAGGTTTGTGTGTCTACTAGACAAGGGCAGCGTGTGTGAGTGTGTGTTTGTCATATGGAGGAAAGGAGACTGTGTTTATGCATCTACTTTGTTTATGAAAGAAGGAAGGACACTATGTGTGCGTGTGTGTGTCTGTGTGACTGCGTGTGTGTGTGTACACATGCTCCAAGCAAAAGTTGTGTGCGTGCATGCCTGTGTGTGGGTGGTATGGTAAATGTAAGAATGAGGGTGGTGATGTGCGTGTGTTTTTCTGTTTAACTATGGAAGATTTTGTGTGTAGATGTGTGTGTAGGTTTATGTGCATACGAACAAAGTGTACATGAAGCTTACGAAGTAAGTTTGTATCTGCGATTGTGTTTAATCTGGTCATATATGTAGCTGGCGTGTATGACGAGGAGTGCCTAGCGTGCGTTTATGTGCATGCACGTCCGAGTCGTATTAATTTGTGTGTGGGAGAGGAGAATGAATAACGTGTATTAATGAACATGACTACACAATTTATCACAGCAGTTATACGTGCGTCTGAGAAGGTGCCGGTTGTGTATTAGATCACCATTATGTGTTTGAGAGAAAAACAAAGAGTGTGTGTTTGTGTGTGTGTGAGTGTGTGAGATGGAACATGAGACTGTGGGTTTGGTTATTTGTGTGTGAGAGAGAGAGAGCGAGAGCAAGCGAGAGAGGGGGGGAGAGGGAGAGGCAGCAAGGGAGAGAGAGCGAATGTGTGTGTGCGTGTGTGTGTTTGTGAGCTTTAGTGAAGGGGGAGGGTGTGTGTGCGTGCAAGCTTGGCGAGAGAGAGGATATTTGCGTGTGTGTGTGTGTGTGTGTGTGTGTGTGTGTGTGTGTGTGTGTTTGCGTGCCTGTAAGCCTGAAAGGGAGGGGTGTGTGTGTGTGTATGTGTGTGTCACTGAGTGAGTGCCTGTTTCTGTGTGTGTATGTGTATGTGTGTGTGTGTGTGTGTGTGTGTGTGTGTGTATGTGTGTGTCACTGAGTGAGTGCCTGTTTCTGTGTGTGTGTGTGTGTGTGTGTGTGCGTACATGTGGCCCAGAGAGGGGGAGGTGTGTGTGTGTGTGTGTGCGTGTGTGTGTGCATGCGCACATGTGGACTGTGAGCTGTGTGTCTGTTTGCTCATGCACATGTGAGTCTTGAGTGCGGATTTTTGTGTGTGCATTGGGTTGAAGTGAAGGGAGCGAAATGTGCAAGGACAGAAAAAAGACCAAATCAATGATGAGGGTGAGAGAGAAAAGAAGATTGAAGGAGGCCAAAGTCATATAAACACAGCCAAGAAAGTTGACCGAAGCTCAGTGAGGTGCACACAAGTCAACTTGGCGGCCTTTGTCTCCTTGAATGCAGACAACTTTATTATTCTACAGGTGATGAAGGAACTGACCACTGTGTCAGTGTCTCCCTCTACAGGTCAGAGGGAATTTGCAGGGAACCAGGTCAGGGAAATATTACAGGGGGATTATTTTCAAAAGCAACACTCATAATATTAATGTTCATATATCAAAACAAAGGGTTGTGTTGGTTGACAATTATTTACCAACTTTTAAACCTCAACGAAAAGGAACTTGACTAAATCCATTACTTACCCATAGCCATTTCAAACATGCGCAGCTTCCACAAATGACATGACTTCAAATAGAGATTGATATTGACATTCAAATACTCCCTCCAAAAATATAATTGACTTATTTTTTTTCAAAATGTTCTCTCTGTTGTAAAATCAAACAAACACTGAAGGATAAAGTCTTGTAATTCATACCTTCATGTTGGGTTAACCGAGCAAAAATGAGGTAATTGTTCAGATACAGCCCAGGGATCCCAGTTTTTGAACCCCCCCCCCCCCCCTCATGGCCCCAAACAGAATAAACATTGTGGATGATGGATCATTACAAACGGCCATTTGAATATGGGTGTAGTCACTCTCGCTTGCCATTGGAAATACATAAACGATTCTCTTAATTGAGGCAAAGCCAACTTGAATAGGGGCTTGTTACACTTTAGGATGCCCACTCTTGAATGAAGCCGATCCTTATGCATGAATTGCTTTACATGGATTTGCAAATCAAGTTTCAAATGATCATTTGAAAGAGAAAATTCGGCCTCGTACAGCCAGAAGGGGCAGTAGAGAAAGACACGAGCAGATTGATGTGGTCAGTAGTTGTGCGTGCACACACACACACACACACACACACACACACACACACACACAGTGTCAAGAGTCCAGATGGGAGTGGATTGGATCAATACGAAGACTGTGGTTCTGTTTGATATCTGTGCTGAATGACACTTTCTCTCTCTTCTGTCTATGCACTTGGCTTTCACTTGTGCTCCTTTTTTCTTTTATTCACGCCTTCCTCCACACCAAAATATATATTTTTATAATTTCTGGATGTCCCTATGTCTGCATCACGCTTTTATATAGACAGTGACACAAAATATTTTTGTGGTCTACTCTAAAGGGGCTTCAGTGTCATAGAAATGAAAGTTAAGGAATGAAATTGAGAGATTTGTACGAGTCACCTGAAGATAAAATCAATGTTCATTCTCGTATCTTCACATATAACAGAGGTTACTTGTGTGTCAGTTGGAGAGCACTCAAGTGTTTTGTTGAGCTCTCCTGCACTATCTTGTGAAAATAAAACAGTCTTCAAGTTAGGCTATTCAAGAAGATGCACTCCACGCACCCAGCAAAATAGTTTCCATCTATTTATTGTGTCCTTATTGCTCTTTTGTTAGCTTCTATGAGAACGACCCAAGACTAATTGCATCAATGTCGGTCAACAGCTTATTGATCAATCTCTGATCTGATTGACTAAATTCAAATTGTGTATGTGTGTGTTCTCTAGGCGTGGCTGCGGAAGAAAACGGAAAGGGACACCTGTGAAAGTCTTTGTCACGTCCGCGGAGGAGGAGAACAACTCTGAGCAGACACTCAGCAGAAGTGCGTGTGTACATGCCATTTTCCTGATGACGTGCAATTGTATTTGTGTGTGTGTGTGCGTGTATGTGCATCTGCTCGCGGGATTGTTACAGAGGCGGAGCTAGTTCAATTGAGTGTGACCTACTTCTGTGTGTTGATGTCTGATTCTGTACATACGGGCAGCTGTGCATGTGATCCAGAAGAATAGATTGTGTGTGTGTGTGTTGGTTAGTGTAGTTGTTTGTTTGAGTAGGTCTGTGCGTACTTGTAATCCTTTTTACAAGGATTGCTGTAACTCTTATCAGGTGATCGTAAGGAAGCAGCTGAGAGTAAACGTCCCGCAGTGGACGGGCCTGTCCCCAAGACAGAACCATCTCCCAACAGCTGGTAAGTGGTGGTTATGTCACGATATCCTTATTGCCTCCATCCGTCCATCCAGCCGCCCATTTTCCAGTGCTTATGCTGTTGAGGGTGAGCTGGAGTCCATTACAGCTGACTTAGTGCAAATGAGAGGATATACACAGACACACAAAAAAAAATATGTTTGGTCGCTAGTCAAATCGCCTATAGGCAACCATTCAGGCTGATGGACAATTTCTTGTCTTGTATCTAAGGGTTAAATTAACCTAACATGCGTGTATTTAATGTATTATTTTTTGTGTCCTGGTGTAAGAATGAATTGTTTTATTTGAGTAGCATCATTGTTTTGAACCAGTTCAATAACATGGGAGCTAAGCAGCAATAGTCTGTCATTTAACATATAAAAAGTTGCAGATTGTATCTCTGCTGCCTTTTCTTCTAGTGGTCCACCAGAGCCGACTCATAAGAAAATCTCCAACGCATCCAAGGCTAGCTCCAGCTCAGCCTCCACACCAGCTTCTTCTTCAGCTCGGACCCCAACCCCAGTGCCCGCTCCTGTCCCAGCGACCTCCGCTCAGGCTCCTTCTGTGACCCCAACATCGACAGCACCGACCGCCCCGGTCGCCTCCGCGACCGCCCCGGCAACCGGCTCCTTCCCACCTTCCCCTAACTGCCGCATCAGAGAGGTTCACTGTGGCAGCCAAGTGCGACTGGTGGTCATTGCCATCCGAGACATCACCAAAGGGGAGGAGATCACTGTGGACTACAGTCTGACCGAATGGGGCGAGAACCTGGTCAGTACATTCAAGTATTCAGATAACTTTATTATTTTATTACTAAGTACTTGAATAGAACTCAAAACGAAATGGCGTCTGACTTAAATCACTATTTTACCTTCATGTCTTACTGTCACCCAGGGACAAATTAGCTTTAACAATACAAAAACATTAGAAGACCGAATTGGATGGAAAAGCTCATGCTGCTCACATAATTTTTTTTGTTTTACCTCGATTTTTTTTTTTAGCTGAATCCCTCCAGTCATTGGGCTGTACGGAAGACCTTGTCTTTTAAGTTAACCTCCAAATGTTTTACAAAGGTATTAATATGGAGGTAATTAATACACAATTCAACGTTAGTGCCAAAACAACAGCTGAAACCTCATCTCTGTGCTGACTGTCTCTGGGAACAAATGTGTTGCGCTGCCATATGTGACCTGCTATAGTTTTCTATTTGCATGTGAATTGCAACACACATTTGTACGTTTTCAGCATAAATGTTGTGTGTTGGATCATTTGTAACCATAAAGAATTAACCGTAGAGATTGATCTCCTCAAGGAAGCAACAATGGGTACAGTTGCACGTTGCTTTTTACACACAGGTGCATGCACACACAAACACTACAGGCAAGCTCGCTCACGCATATGCACACCCAAGCTAGGGCATGGGGTTACCATGGTGACGACTGAGCTCCAACACCTACCTATAGTGCTTAACTGTAACCATTGTTAGTGGGTGATATCTATTTCTTTAATGGCTTCCATGACATCCTGTTTTTTTTCTTTTTATCCTGTTTTTCCCTACAAAATGATGATAGCCATTTCCATTTAAACTCGAAGAAGTAAATTGACATTGTGAGGATAGTGGTTAAGAAAGGAGAGCATAATTTCTCTCAAAATCACATTCATTATCAAAAGTCTTGGAAGAAATCCAATGTGAGTGATAAGCATTGGTAAAAACTCTATTTAGGTCAATCAAATTTCTTCATCAGACCGTGGCTCAAAATGTCACCCGAAGATGATTGTAATGGCAGACATTAATAATCTGTGTTCCTCAGGGTTTCCGTGGTTCCATGTCTCCAGCACAACATGAGTGTAACTCTGATATGGAGAACAACAACGTCAAAAAGGTAGATGTCCTCCTGGTAGTGTTTACTTGCAAATTTGACCATTTTTGAATCACCGATCTTCTAAGTTGTTTTGATTCATGCACATAATTTTATTTTTCATCACATCAACTATTACCATCTGACTATTATTAAACATTGTCTCTTTCCGTGTCTGTTGCTCTCAGGAGGATGAGCCCATGTCCACCAGCCAGCGAGTGAAAAAGCAGCAACAGTACCAGGACTATGTCACCCCCTCTTGGTCCCTTTCCCCCTCTTCCTCACCCATCTCGCATTCTGATGCCAGTGAGTCCGATGCAGGAGATGAGGACAATGCAAGCCCCCGCGGGCGAACCCCACGTCGGCGCAAGAAGCGGCGTGGTACCTCTTCGAGGAAAAAGACACACCCTCGGACTCTGTCAGGGCACCCTGCACCTGCCTCTTCCAGTCGTCCTCGCCCTTCTTCTCCCAGTTCCTCTTTCTCCACCTCAACCAAACCCATGTTTAAAGCTCCTGCTCCTCTCAGCCCCAACAGCACGAGTAACACGGAGGTCCCTCGAGGAGGTGTGTCCATTGATTCCATGCGCCAAACTTGTGAGTACTGCGGGCGCCACTTCCGCTCTCTGGGCCGCCATTTAGACAAACACCACGCCCACCAGCCGGACGTCTGCTCTGCCCTCGTGGAGCGTTACACTCAGATGCCCCGCCTGCACACGCATAACACAAATGTCGCCGCAGCCCACACCCTTCACGACACAGCAGCGTCACCCGGCGCGACAGAGAGCCGAGTAGAACACAGCGGTGTTCAGGACCTCTCTCTATGTCCTCCTACCGCAGCCAAACAATCGCCGGCCCCGGCTTCACCTGCAGCGACGTCTCCGCGAGGGCAGAACGCTGTGGCGGTGTCGGTCCTGAAGAGGAGCCCGCCCCCGGTGGCTGGGACCAGAAAGGGAGGAGGGCGGAGACTAAAGAAAGAACGACCGGATGACGACGAAGATGAAGAAGTTGTTGAGGTCGTGCAGGCAAAGAGGCCCAAAGAGGAGGACGTCGAGGTTGGCTGCGCTCGGTCCTTCAGAAACGAGTTGTCCAAAGAGATGCCGAAAGAAAAAATGGCGGAAGAGGAAGAAGAGGAGGATGAAGAGGAAGATAATGGTGTGATGGATGTGGACGATGAAAGTGGCGCAGAGGATAAAGAAAAAGACTCGTTAAGGTAACACTTAAGAAATGCTGTCAATTGGTCTTGAAGCAGATTCAAGTTAAAAGTGACTTATAATCCTGCTCACTTTGCTGTCTGGCTTTCCCGCAGTTCCGGGCGTCACCAGATGCTGCCCCTTCTGTCGTCTTTGTCGTCCCTCGTCCTGTACCTCCGCCGGCTGCAGCATTCGGCCTTCCTGTCGCTGTCTCGCCAGCTGCAGTCAGCCGAGGCCTGGCGCCTCCTATGCCACTCCAGCCTCGCTCTCCTCATCTTGTACAATCGACGGCGTGAGTGCGAGGTCTCCAAGTTGTCCATCACAGAGTACCGTGCGCGTGTCACTCCTCAGTGCCCCATTCCCGTTCCCCCTGGCTCTCCCCCTGCTCTCACTCCTCTGGAGGCCTCACTGTCTCCCTTTGAGCGGCTCGTTCTTTCCCACCTCCCGCGGGTCGGTGTCCAGGGCAAGCGTGGGCGCATCCAGCCCCTCATTCTGCCCCCTCACTGCGAGCCCTGCCTGGAAATCCTCCTACAGACCCGCCAAGATGTGGGCGTCGACCCGGTCAACCCTTACGTCTTCGCCAGGCCCTACCACTCCCCTGCCACGCCACTGCGAGGCACAGACCTCCTCCGAAGCCTGGCCCGCTCCAGCGGCACCCGTAATCCCAGAGCCCTCACTCAAACCAGGGTACGACGGCAGGTGGCCATCCTGACCCAGTTGCTGCTTCTCGGAGAAGGAGAGGAGCCAGGACAACCGGGAGGTGGTGCGGTGGAAAGGCTGGAGCACTTCCTGGAGAGGGAGTACCACGTCACACAGAACTGTACCGGAATTGGCCAAGATCCAGGTCTAATGGGCAGAGTGGGCCGTGTTGTGCTGTGTGGAGAGAGAGATGGAGTTCTCTTCAGAGGCATGAGCCTGAACCACATCTGCTTGGAGCTGGACGGTGAGTCGGACCACACGAGTGACATTGATGATATTTATCGTTGCCTTCGGATAAATGGGAGGTGTTTGATTGTTGTTGATTCCCTACCACAGTGAGAGATCATCGGGTGTGCCATGGGAAATTATGCAATTTCACTTATTTAGTCTAAAAGAAATTGGCAGGCTGAACAATTCAATGCTCTTCCACTAGATGGCAGAAGAATTGTTCAACTAAATAGGCCTTCATTTCACATGGGGTATGATAATTTGTGAGTGAATTAAGACAGTAATGTTATTTCCTGTTATTTTTGTGACATTTTTGTCGAGTGGAGCTCTTTGAGATGGTTTGTAAAATGTGTGCCTTGGCTCAATAATGGTGGAAAACACTGCAATAAGTAGATTATTCAAGTCGCCCCTTTCCTCTTTGTTCATTCACAGTTATGTCAGGGAACTCTGCAGACTCTTATTCAGAGGCAGAATCCGAAGGGGAGCAAGTAAAGGAGAAGCCAGATTCCCCCACCATTGCCTCAGCTCCAAAATCCACTCCGACCCTGCTCTACGTGAGGAAGGGCAAGAACAATGGCAGAGTGGGACGACCCAAGAAGCTCAGAAACACCCAGCCAGATGTTCCCCCTCTTCCTCCTCTACTGCCGATTAGTCGAAGGAGAGGCTCGGGTAAGACATTTTATTTGGATCACATGACGTTAGAGTTCTCAAACTTTTGGTTGATCAGGGACCCATCCTAATCCTAAACAGGATGAGAATAATTTTTTGAGTATTTCAATCAAAATGTTAATCGCATGTTTTAAATAAAGACATTTAAGGAAATTAAATTAATTTCAATATGTATTCATTGTCACAATCGAACATGCCACTTAACATGGCTTTGGACAGAGAGGAACTAATTTCAAACAGTCAGAGGGCAATTTGGTTGTAATATTTGTAAATATATAAATATCTGTAAATATAAATTCCGCAAGTAATTGACACCCCCCTATAAAGGACAATTGCCCAATCTAGCACAAGACGGCAGTAAAGCAAAGGAAGTTCAAAGCAATTCAACATAGTGCGGTGTCATCAAGATGCCCCAAGATGGTGCCAAAGCATTACATAATAGATTTTCTGCAATTTGATGCGTTGGCAATTTTTCAACATTCAGCAGCTGATAGTCAGAAACATCATAGAAACATAAAAGCATATGATTACAGACATCATTTAAAAAAAAGATTATTTACAATGAGCCAAAAAACATTTGCAATCAGCCCCTGCTTCCATCACTGATCACTCTGGATGAACATTTGTGTTCCTTCAAATGTCTTTTGGCAGGGAAGCGTGGTGTTCTTAAGCGTCCATGGTCCGAGGCAGAGCGCGCTGCAGTGGAGGAACACCTGACCCAAAACATCAACGAGCTGCGCGTGCCTGCAAAGGCCGACTGTGAGCGATGCCTGCAACAGTGCCCTCTGCTGGTCAGCAACCAACGGGACTGGCGGGCCATTAAGTTTTATTGCCACAATCGCATTCAGCTTCTGAAGAAGAATCAGCGGCGTGAGAGCGAACCGCTGCCCCTCACTGTGTGCTGAGAGAGGAGGCGGGAGGGAGAGTCCACGTTTTTTTTTCTTTTCTAAATCTCTATTGTGGTAAAACAGCAGTGCCGTGTTAGGCAATACATGACAATGACTGCAGCCTACACTGTTCCATTTGGACGTCGCTTCTAATGTGTAAACTTGTGCCGCATTTAATCTCTACACTGTTGTTAGATGAAGTAGCATTAGAGGTCCATGCAACTGGAAGTTTAACACAGACACCCGCGTTTCTTTTAATGGAAGCAGAGAAAAACGTTAATTGTTGGAGTAGAAGAATCCAAACGCATTTTCTCTTCTATTCGTGCCGTTGACCTCATTGTTGCATTTAGTATTATTACATTTTAATAAAAGTAAGTTACGGTACTTCTACTATTCACTATTCAATTAGTTAACCTTATAAAATCTTTCAATGGAGGTACATTACATTTTGCGAGCAATTCCAAAGTTGGAAGTTGTACATTTCATGTGAGAGTAAATGTGACATCAGAATGTTTAGTTGTGAGGTTTGCAGCACCTGCAATGTTTTATTCAAACTTCCTCTCACAGAACCTTTATCAAAGCTGTTTGGACCAGTGTGTGTCCACTCTCCCTTTCGCAGTTTTATCATTGAGGAACGGTGTTGTTGTTTTTTTGCGTGGCGCGACAATGGTTATCTACAGCAGTAAAATGTGCAACAGTATCGGCCTATAGGCTGGATATCGATTTTATGTGTAAATAGCAAAGAGACCCGTCCTCGTGTTAAGTTTCTTCAAGCGTGGGCAGTTACAAACTCTGAAAAGTGATTGTTCTGTGTTTCCATCTTGGTTACAATGTCTGTCATATTATTCTCCCATAGCTTATTTTTTAGTTACATCTGAACTTTGCATTAAAGAATCTCTTCATCCATAATTCAAGAGTCTGTGAAAACCCAAGATGAATACTTAAAGTTAATTCAAGTTTGCTGAATCTGTATTGCCAGTCCTTGCTATCTACATTGTATATAACAAATATATTATCACTATAAAAAAAACAGACTATATGTAGCCTCCTTCATTTCTAAGTCATTAATATCTGTATATAAAACTGTTTTGTAAATATACTTCTCAGAGAAACAAAGGAACGACACAGTTTGACATGCCTTGGTTGTTTTGTTTTCTTTTTATAAGTCTTATAAAACTTTAAAGCCCTACGTCTTGTGATTTATTTATTATTTTGTAAACATGATCTTTAACTCTAAATTCTAATTTGGAATTTACATGCCCTTTATGACCAGTTCTGGTTTATTTGGCACAAGCTTCACAGGGAAGCCAGAGCATATACATATAGGGTCATGTTTGATGGCTTGAGGACTTCAACTTTGTTTTATTTTTCTTACCCATTCAAAGTGCACCACAAATCAAGCATTTGTTATTTAATAGATATACCTGTAAACAATGTTTCCATTGGTTCTTCTCTACAAACCCCAATTCCAATGAAGTTGTAATTTTTATTTATTTTATTTTATTTTATTTTATTTTATTTCATTTTATTTTATTTTATTTGGGGCAACAAAAGCAGTATTACAGGAGATATAGAAAATCCACTTTTTTTTTTTTTTTTTTTTAGCTTTCAAATACATTTTATTGTGCACTTTGAGTCTCCAGGAATGTAGAAAAGTTTTATCTAATCCCTCCAGGTGTTGCAGAGATACTTTTATAATCTGTTTGGGGATATTTGTTTTTTACTCCGTTCAATTTGATCAATTTTCTATTATGTATTTTTATCGCTTACGTCCCAGTCTTTGGGATGGCACTACCAAACAAGGCAATGGGTGCGGCCAAACGGTTTCTCAAATCCGCCATCTTTATTACCGTGAGTGACTTTTGTGGTCCAAACAACTCAAGGATGCCGAAGTGGAGAACTCAAAATGATCCGTTGTTGGATGCATTAATACATGCAACTAATTTCCCCAGCATCAGAACCTCAAAGAAGTGCCTGGTTAAATTTATCATGATACATCTGGGGGCAAAATCTTGCGTGTCTGTGTGAAGCACTTCAAGGACGAGTGTTTCAGAAATCTCAGTCATTACAGAGAAGGATTTGCCGAAAGACTTTGTTTCATTGAGGTTTCAGTTCCTTCAATCTTTGGAAACGACGGACACAGTGAAGCGGTAAGCTTGAGCTAACACAAATTTAATGAGCTGTATTTCACTTTCATATTATTGCGTGTCTATGATACCCTCGTCTTCATGGCATTGCATCAGCCTTTCTGCTGATTTTAGCACTCTATATTGCCACTTTTGGTGGATGTATTTTGAGAAGTTGTATCAGATGAATTGCATTGAAGGTGCTGTTTTATTCTTGGGAACGCAATGTGTTAAATGCATTCGTTAGCTTCTTGCTAACGCTAGCGGTAGCGTTAGCTTACTTCGTAGCTTGACTGCAGTGCTTCACTGTAGCAAATAAGTGTGACTTCATTTGCACATTGGCTCTTCAAGCAGTGTGACGCCATCGTTCTGTGAATAGCTGGCCTTTTAAAAAATCAATTATCAAACGTACAATATAGTCTTTATTGTCTGCTTTTGCTCTGGGTAAGTAAAAAGAAACAATATATATAATTTAAAATGTTATTATTATATAGAAATAGAAATATTAAATTTAGCTTAAATTTCATTTTGGTATCTCTTGTTTTGGTCTTAAGTGTCAAGAATCCATACTTCACACACATCTGAAGAACACTCACAGTATCTTAAATTTACACTTAGAGGATATAAATCACCAGTGAAGAATCTTCTTCATCTCTCCGAAAGTGATTCACAGTTTACTTTATTCTTTTCTTACCACCCCCAACCAGTGCTCAATTTTCCGGTTTGCAGTATTGTCACTGTAATATAACATCTCTATGCTGCTCTATGTCTCAACATCATTTGTCTGTAAAGACCCCTACAAGTTTCTGCTCACGACTTCCTCAGCATCTATGTCAAGCCATCTATTTAGACACTCCACGAATGTGACAAATATTAAATCTTTGTGATCTTAATATTTATGTCATTTGGCCACAAATTGCGTGTCACCCCCTGGCGACTGTTTGCTGGTTTTCTGAATAAAGATTAAATAATGCAAATCTCTCGCTTGCCCTCTTTTCTATTCTTTTTCTCTTGAAGTTATATTCCGGTGCATTTCACATTTACAGCTGTTTTTTTAATATATGGCTGGTAAAGTTAGAAGTATTAAGGTATTTTTATGCTAGTATTGCTACTGTTCACTGACTATTTATATGTATGTTTTTTTCAAAATACTGTTCTGTACTATTTTTTTATTAATATATATATTTTGTAATCAAATCACTTGGGGGAAACTCTTGAGGGTCTTCGCTTCATCTGTAAGCTTTGCCATCTCCTTTCCTTTCGTAAAAGTTGATCAGAAGTAACCTTTGCTACAGGGCCACCTTTCTTAAGCATTTTTAGACTTCAGTGGCAGTGGCTTTGTGTATTTTAATGAGTCAGACATAGCTGTCATCTATTTCAGTGCCGCAATCTCATATTTTGTCTGTCACATCCCCCCACCATCCTCTCACTTATCCCTCCCACCGCCGTTATTGTCGCAGGATGTCTTTAGAAAAAGGACAAAATCCTTGCTTGAAATATAGAAAGTGGTCATTTATGGCCAAAGGTGACCATACAGATATAGTGAGGTGAATCAAATATGTTTACGGTAATGGGGTGCGGTGGCTTTTAGTTGGCTTTGTGTGTGTGTGCGTGCGTGTGTTTGTGTGTGCAATGCATGGAACCTGAAATCAGATTAAATCAAATGAAAATGAACACATAAATGAATTAAATGGTAGATGACTCATGCTATAAAGTGAAGAGAACGGCTGGAAATAGGTACAATCAATTCATTCATTCATCCGTTGAAAAATTCAGTCAGTGCTTTTGTTAGTTTGACCCTGCAAAGATGGCATTGAAAACCCTCGACCACATGCTACCGCTCAATCATACATTGTTAGATTACTGTCATTTTGATGTCATGTGAAAGAACAATCATTTTAGCTGAGGAATGGGTTTTTTTTTTTCGTTTTTTTTTCTTAATAATGTGACGGGAGCACAGACAATAGCAGTTCAGGGAATGAGCACTGAAAGACTCCAGAAAGTATATTATGAATATTAATTATGATGAAATGAATGGAAATCACACAAAACACTATTATGTTGTCAATAGACCATGTTGATTAGCCATTCACTGCAATTTCTTTCACTCTTCCCTGCCAGCCTCCTTCATCAAGAGAGGCAGTGCTCAATGGAAATTACCTACCGCCTATCAGCGACTCTTTTCATATGACTGCTTAGTGATAAAGACTTACAAGGAGACATTTCTAGGAAGACTGTTACATACCAAATGTCATCATATAATTGAGAACCAACATTTTTGTCTTTGAGACATTTTGGCATTCAGACATTGGATTTCATCGCTGCCAGTGGGCTGATTTTCTGGTGACATCTTTTTTTTTTAAAATCTTTGAGTAAATGCATTCAGTCGGTTTCACAATAGGTGGATAGGGTTTATTATTATAACTCACTCTAGCCATGGATGCGGGGAGCAAGATGATCACCGAAAGAACGTACCATTTTCAGTAGCCTTCGTCCTTATACGTCACGGAAGAACGTTGTCATGAAAAGCCTCTTTTCAAAATGTTCAACCTAACCCAGCAAGTACCAGGCTGAATTAATTTACTATTTCAAACATCAGGTACTTTTTTCTAACAATGACTAACCAATGTTATGACTCACTTAACCTTTATGCGGCAAGTCTTATTTACCCTGTCACAGCTTCAAACTTCAGAGACCAATTCCTCCACTGCTGTTTTTCCCACCATTGATTTTTGATTTAAGATCAAAATCTATAAATGCACCAAAGGCGAGCTCATTAGAAGGCAGGACCAAGTGACCTTTCTGTATGTTAAAGGGTTTTCCTCCTTGGGAACACATAATACTTTTCCCTGCGGCTGCAAATATCAAATTGCTTTCACTTTCGCATTTCTAATGCACTCCGGTAGATATGCGCAGGTTGCCACAACAACTGAACTACCAAATGAACAAAGTGAATCTGCATCTGTACAAAAAAAACTCAAATTTGAGATCAAATGGTCTTCACTGCCATTCAACACAGACAATTGCTCTTTCTCTCTGGCAGCAGGGCGAAAAGGCCAAACTGCCTGAAGCGCTATGGGAATATTTGTACGTCTCATCTTTGGGACTGTCAGGTGGTCGTGCCTGGGTAAAACCCTTCAAAAGAGATTAGAGATTGTAAATTCATTAAATTCGCTCTCAAAAATGGACAGACTTTACACGGTCCCCATTTTCTTCATTAACCTAAAGAATGGAAAACACTCTTTTTTTAGTCTCATTTTATTCCACAGATGGAGGATGCTGTTCAAGGAGTGACATGCCCAAGCTTTTGTGATCAGTAGGGAGATAGGAAGACTTGTGACCATCAGATGTACAGCTTTTGTAAGAGCAGCATTGCGGTAACATTACGACACTAAATTCAAACGTTATCCTCAACACATGCAGTAGTCGGTTCTGATCATTTTCCATTACATGTTAATCAAAAGCATTCAATTATGTGGCTGATCATTAAGAACCCATGACACACGACATAAACGAGGTCAACTACCTGCAGGCTGACTCATTCATCTGAATTTCTGATGTAAAAGCCGGGGGCAAAAACAACTAGCTCCTCTTCCTCGTTCTTCGGTTGCTTCTGTGCATATTTATTATAGAGCGAATTGTAATTACACTGACAGATGTTTGATTATCAGGAGCACACAAAAGACCAATCCGAGGTCTTACAGTTCGAAAAACAGAGTAGGTAACATTTATTGTATTTTTAACACTTGTAGTTTTACTGTTTTTATTTTTAGCGTGTGGGCTGGCTCAAGTGTTCAGAATATGTAGATAGTATCGACTTTAATTAGGTAAGGTGACTTGCAGTTTAACTTGATTGTTAACACAATTGCCCTGCACGTCTGATGTGCTCAGGTTGCTAGGAGACAGAGCAATGCTTTTCACAGTATTCTTACTTATGAGTTTAATAAGTTTCGGAAAATGTCAGGAGAGATATCACAATAACAATTAATTCAAAGCACAGTTCATTTCCAAAGTTACACAAAACGCAAACTGACAATTTGTCACCACAGACAAGACGAAAAAAAAAATCGATGCTGTAACCTCCAAAATGTCTGCAGTTACTGAAGAGAAGGAAAAACGTTTAATGTTGTATACAACAGCAAACGGCCTTTGATTCTTCTGAGAGGAAAGGTCAGGGTCAAAATAAAAGAAAGATAGGGAAAAACACATTTTCCAGTTTTACTTCAACAAACATTCAATATGAAAGTTGAATCTTCAGCACATTGACCACAGCAGATTATGCAGTTTGACATTATTAAAGACATTTTAAAAACAGTTAACAAGAATTTGTCCAAGGGTTACCTCCGAGGTCTTGAAGAAAACATTCACAGGCTGGGAAGTATACTAGCGCAGTCTTCTACCATCTCAAAGAGGAAGTGATAGGGGCCGCTACGTCGAGCCAGCTCACTGGCGCTCTCCCCGCTGTAACTGCGAAGCCCTGCCTTCAGGTGGCGCTGAGAGAGGAGGAGCTCCAAAGTGTGGCGCCAGTCACTTTTGGCCGAACTGCTGTGCGAGGCCGCTAAGTGCAGAGGCGTGAGACCTCCGTTGGTCTGCGCGTTGACGTCGGCGCCATGATGCAGGAGCAAGGTAGCCATGGCAACGTGGCCCCAGCGGCACGCGCTGTGGAGAGGCGTCCAACCGTCAATGGTGCGAGAGTTCACCTTTGAGCCCGCAGCCAGCAAGGACGCGGCCACGGCCGTGTGGTTGCTATAGGCCGCTCGGTGCAGGGGAGTGTAAGCATCATCATCGCTGCTGTGCACCAACGAGACCTCTGCCGATAACAATCTGTGGACTGTGGACACCTGTGAGGTAAATCACAGTGGCAATCAATAATGAATGGTTTACTCGCTGGCTGCATAGTAATTGCTCTCAGGTAGCAGTAAAAAAGAGCTTGCAAAAAGATTGGCTCCACAGGATATGTGCGCCATAAGCAATGCACTATGTTCTTTAGCAATCTACTTCAAAAAATGAAGTACGCCAGGGGTGTCCAAGGCCCACTCACACATCATGTGGCCTTCAGGCCCACTCACATTGTACGGCTTTGGCTTTTGTTATGCTCAGCCTCGAGTGATCACTTTTCCATGACACCTTTTGGATCTGTATGGCTAAATTGGAAGAGCTTTTGAGAACCTCCTCTGAGGTGGATCTAAACCCGAGCAAGGCCGCGACGTCACTGCGGCTCATTGTCGTCACCCTCTGGTATCCAGGAGACTCGGCAGTCGCCTTACTTGGTGGCAGTCACCGGAGAGTGATGACAACGAACCGCTGCACGTGACGGCAATTCGTACAGACGGACGAGTGAATGAGTGCTCGCTGTAATTCAAGGGAAAGAAACCGGCGTATGAAATTGTAAATATGAGTAAAGGGATAAGTGACATGTCCAAGACAAACTTGGGACTTGAAGGCTACGACTTACTGTATGTGTGACCTATCTCTGCACTCTGCATGATGTACATAAATGGCAGAACGCAATTATGTTTAAACATGAGTCTACATACACCGGTCAAATTCTGCACACTTACACGATTGTTTTCTGCAGCCCAGAGAATGAGTTCTGCTGGTTTGTCTTTGAGGCTTTCTTCTTTTTGTAGATACCACTCCTCACTATGGACTTCTTCATCCTCCGTTTCTCCCTCCTCGTCTTTACTCCCAGTCCAGTGGCTATTAGCCCCTCGTGGAATCAGGTGGCTGTGTGTATTTATAAGCTCTAACTGGTTAAAATCATCTGGAAACTCCATGCTGATGCGTCTGTGTGTCCAAGAACACAAAAAAAAAACAATGAATAGTGGCATACAGTACTTGTCCATCTTTCCTGCTGAGTGCGGTGGGAAAAGGTCTTAAGGCTCCTCCTCGATGCTAACCAAGTTGAATAGTTGTTTGGTTGGATTGTGTACTTATTTTATGATTAGAGCACAGCTTTTTACCTTTGAAGGTGTACGTACCTTCTAACAATTCGACATCATGCTATCGTCATTTTCCACTATAGTAATATTGGAACAAAGCGGTACAGAAAATGGTTGGATGGATGGATGGATGGATGGATGGATAACAGTTGAGCGAGGCATGCTTTCAGTGCATTCACCTATCACGCCCATGCTATTTGACAGGGGAAGCGAGCTAGATTTTTCACCATGGTGATCACAAATTTGGCAGGCTTCTTTCTGGTGAGCCAATTTAACAAAACGTGGTTTTGCTTTCAAGGGTCTTCACCATATGTATTAATAAAAGCTGCTGTAAATAAAACCCTATACTTGCTATAAATGTTTTCTTCCCACAGTGAAAGGTAGGAGTCTTTTCTGCTCCAGGTATCTTCGGATTTCCATTTACAGCTCACGATAAAAAAGAAAAAGCATGGTCCTAAAGCTGTCCCATATGCAAGAGCAATGTTTTTGTGCGTGTTTCATTTTAAATATACTGGACGTAGTTCAGTGTCGTTACCTGTCAAGATTTGCGGCTTTACGACTGCTGCTGTTTGATGGCGTTCGATTAATACACGGACATCGAGTATTTTAAAATGCAGCTCACGCAAGTGTCATGGTCATAAAATTAATTCGTATTTAAAGAACGAGTGCACAACATTTAGAATTGTCACGCCTCGGCTGTTCGGATTCAAAACAAAGCTGTTTTGTTGCTGTGTTAGGGAAATGTAGTTTTTAAGAATCGAAATTTAATGAGAATGACGTTTCAAACACTACATTACCCACAATTAAACGTGATGCGTTTTCCTCTTCGTCGACTTCTATTGGTTTTTGACCCTACATTTTGAATGTTGCGACACTTAGCGGTTATTCCGTAAACTGCGACATTCACAGTTTACCACTCTCCATTCATCCAAGATACATACACGAGAACAAAAATCTATATTTGCTGAAATAATAATAATTGCATAATAATTTCCCCCCTTTTTGTGGGGGTGGGGGGCTAGAACAAAAACAACACATTTGACAGAAATAAATGTTTGTATTGTTCCATTCAATACAGTACATTATTTAACATTGACGTTGTATGGTCATCAATATATTTCTCAAATTTTAATGGTTAACAGCAAATTGTAATAAAAAAGTCAAAGATAAAACATGCTCTTTGAGTTCTTCCTTAACAGGCTCACTGCCCTAAAATCTGGTGAGGTGTTAAAAGTCTTGTATGATGTAATTGTGGCTGCTGGCACCTTTGCTCATGTTCTGATTTTCTCTGTCGTCCTCTGAGCATCAAATGGAATTAAATTCCTCCTCCTTTCATCCAATGTAAACCAAAGTAAAGTAGAGTATCTCAACATTGAATACCCTCGGTGTGTCCGATCACTTCAAAAGTAATATAACTTTGTAATATTTTTCAACCGAATGCTTGCCTCTGTGCAGCTTTTCCTGTTTATCTTGCTCTGACTTGATGCTCTTTTCTTGTAGCTTTTCCCATCAGAAATGATCCTACATCACTATCAATTTGTGTCTGATGTTCATCCTCATGGGGAAAACACAACTCCATGTTGCACCACACAGCTATAATAAAAATGTTCTCATCTTGTCTGTAACTTGTAAAAGATGTTGCGCCAATCAAAATACCTGTCCATCCATCCACAAATGGAGCCTATCCTTCAGGAAGACACCCAGACAGATCATCTTCCAGTCATAGGGCCAATTAAAAACAAACAAACAAACAAACATGTAAGGCTGTTTCCCCAAAAACTATTATCAATTTGGAATGGATTACACCATCAAATCTTACAACGCAAATCAGATTGGTCCAGCTTCCATCACGTATGCTAATGACAATCTTCCATTTCATTTTGTTTCCTTTTCAATTAACGTTACTGATTAGGCACGGATCAGTATTCAGGATTCCATTTGTTCTATTGTGTTCTGTAGTACACAGCAAAAAAGACCGTGCTTGTAAAAAGCAAACAAAGGAATTCTTTGAGAGTTTCCTATTCGCACCTCAGAATAGCAATCACATATTTTTTGTAAATTGAACATTTTCTTTTTGTATTGTTTTTGTATGTTGGCCTCACAGCGAGAGTTCCTGTGTTTACGTGCGTCATGTGTGCAATTTGCGTCCTCCCTCAGGTTTCTCAAGAATAGTCACTCCTGGAGTTTGTGGATGATTTGCTGCATGTTGAGCAGTTGAGACCACATTGTACTGCTTGGCAAGTGGTAACGCATCACTTATATTGTTTTGTGTATGCTTTGTTGTGGCGTACCGCGGTTATTATTGATAGTTCATCTCGTCTCAGCCCTAGGCATCTGCAAAGAATTTGATGAATTCGCAACATTGATTTCAGCTCATGTGGAGGAAGAACTTTTTTGATCATTCTCCTCTTTCTCATTTGTTAAAGATGCTTTTAAGGCTGACCCTCATTTTAGAACTTTGAAGAGTAAAACAGTATTCACAGCTATTAAATGGTGGATGGAATGCCAAAAAGGTGATTTGCTCTTGGCTGTTTATTGCGATAAGAAAGTGAAAAAATGTTGGCACCTCAGTATTTATATTGGATATAAATAGTATGTTTTTTAACCATATAGGTGAACTAAGAATAAGAATAAATGTCCTTGGGGGACTTCTTCATTTTGTGGTCCTGATAAACATTCTGATTTACAGCCGTGTTTGAACCAGAGGGAAAGATAAATATCGCTAAGTTTCTGTACTGCAAGTAAGAATTGTGATAATGACAACTACGTACACATTGAGCACTGCCACTTAAATAGCATATATTGAAAATACTCCTTGCATGTTACTCATCAGTTGATGAACTATTTGGCTGTTAGTCAACACTTGTTTCTATACATTCAAACTCAACTTGTAGCTAATGTGACGGCTTCACAGATGCTGTGATTATGAAGATATAATTTCAACATCTCTGATTCTGGTGTCCTCAGGTCTGGTTGTTGGAGACCTCAATCTTGCTCCTGTCTCCTCAACTGACAGCTTCATACATCATGTGGACCATGGAACAAGTTAGGAATAAAACGCTGTACCTTCCGTATGCCCAAAGTCAATGTAAAGGGAGCTCTTATGTTAATTTTTTTAAAGAATATACTATTTAATCATCTATTATTGTATTAATATTATTTCAATTGTTGTGGTTTATGTTCAGGGGTGCACATAATTTGTGGCTTTGTTGCTATAGAAGCATGAGATTGATGCAGTTGCGTGGTGCTCATTTTATTTTGTGACTCGCTATCCTCAATGGAAGTGGAAATTCATGGTTTTATTACCTTTAATTATGCGTGAATAATAGATGTGGCCTCTAGCAATATCTTGAAGTATTCAGAGGTGAGTGATTTGATCCCAGAGCTTGCCATTCTCTGTAGTTTGCCTGTGTGGGTTTTCTCCGGGTCCTCAGTTTTTCTCCCACATTCCAAACACAGGCATGTTAGGCCAGTTTAACACTCCAAATTGTCCGTAGGTGTGATTGTGAGTGTGAATACTTGTCTGTGTGCCCTGCGATTGGCTGACAACCAGTTTAGAGTGTCTACCCAAAGATTGCTGGGATTGGCACCGGTTCCAGTAATAATAACCCAATCAAGCCCATACCAAATTAAAAATATCTGACAAAATCAACATGCTGTGGAAACGGTTTCTCGTCCTTACATACTTGTAAAAAAATGGAGCATCGGATGATTACCGCTTTCAAAAGCTACTCATCACACTCCAAGTGATTCAAAATAAAGAACGTAATTGACAGTGAAAAGTTCCTACTGATTCCACAGCTCAAACAATAGAGAATTAGGCCTCATCAAATGCATAATAAAGTGAGACCCAAGGACGTTACGTTTCCTTGTGTCTATCCAAAAGATTTGGAGAGATGTTGGGCCTCATCTACAAAATGCTACCAAAGCAGTCCTGCTCAATGCAGCACTTACATATAAATGAAGGTGGTTTGAGTTGAGTTGGGCAGGTAAGCTAAAAGTTTTGTGTATGCGGCACAATGTGCAGGCATCCTTGTTATTTTGTTTTTTGTGCCGTCCACAAACATGAAATATGCTGACACTTTGTCCCCAATGATGCAGGGTTGCCGTAGGCACATAGCTCAAAGTGGCATGTCATATCCACGTCCCTCTGTGCCGAGCCTCTCCCAACTGACTTTGGATGAGAGGTGGCGTTACACTTTGAACGCTGCTGAGCATTATTCAGCGTGATTTGATTCGGGTTCATGAGAGAAGCAGACAATGAAAATCCATTACTGCATTTTCCCTAGCACCTTAGAAACCAGATTATTAGACGTGTGAAAGGGCTGGAAGATTCACTTGGTTCCAAATCAGGCAGCATGTAGTACATTAAAGTATGAGGTTAAATAATGCAATGAGTCACTTGCCATGATCAAAGCTGGTATCAACTAAAGCAGGGATCACTCTAATGTCCACAGCAGGCGTCACAAATTGTCAGTCTAAATGCAAAAATGTTTTATATGCGGTACATCTCGGTATTCCTGATTCACAAAAAAAAAAAAAAACTTGTCTGCAAAAATCACCACTGGTGTAATGAAACAAGTGTACCTGCTAATTCTAGTTGCATCACCGTGCATATGATAAAGGGACCATTTTTCACATATACAAAAAAACTCTTATGTAGCTTTTGATAAGGAAAATGAAGCTTTCTTGCGTTTTCACTTATATCAAGTCGTTTTGGAGAAATGAGTAAATAACTAAGGCTTTGTTCACCCTGCAGGGCATGATTATTTGTTTTTGGGTTGTTAAACCTGATCTCTCCTCGTTCACGTTACAAAACTAATGCCACTTCTAATGTGAACAAAACGCTTCCGTGCACATGCACAAATGTGAGCATGCATCGAATGAGGGCCAGTGTCTGTTTTAAATATTAGAATGGAGAAGGGGCTGCTCGTGAGGCACTGGTTAGCACGTCCGCCTCACAGTGGGTTCAATTCTACCTCGGGCCCTCCCTGTGTGGAGTTTGCATGTTCTCCCTGTGCCTGCGTGGGTTTTCTCCGGGCACTCCAGTTTCCTCCCACTGCCCAAAAACAGGCATGGTGGTGTGAGTGCCCGTGACCCGCCCGTGAGGACAAGTGGTACAGAAAATTGGTGAATGGATGCAGAAGCACGTTTGGTTTAATAAGGAAGATGTCTTGCATATGCAAATTCACCCAAAACATAATTAATTATACTTCAAAGAATAAAAAAAGAAAAGGTCTGACTTAGTTTTCTTTACAGTGCATTGTGTTGTATGTAAAAATGTGAATACAATGGCAACTGCTTAGGCAGGGGAAAAAAAAGTACAAGGGGATTTAAATGCTACTTTTATGTGTGCAACTCTGACTTATTCTGCTGGTTGCCTAGCGCAGGAATGTTCATTTACATCTTACATTCACCAATTGTGGCTGTTGGTGATTTGAAACTCAAGAAAGGTTGTTTGTTTCATTTCTTATCATCACATCATGTCTGCATTCTAGTCCCTCTCAATCGGGGACAACAATAATTCCATTTAACACAAAATGCTCTGCATATTTTCATTATGCGTAGTCTGATCATCTCTGTAGAATAATTGAAGTAAAAATTGAGTTCAAGAGTTTCCCCACACATCTTGAATGACTAAATTACCCAAATCCAACCGAATACAACAGCAATGACAATAAGGACTCCAATGATAATTCTAAATATGACTCAGGCTGTGAAGAATTATGAAAATGAGGAAGACTTAGAAAAAAACAAACAGTTCACCCAGCCAGAAGGTTTTTACATTTGGTTGCACAAAATATAGATGTGTTTGCTTGAGGCAGTATTTGAGATGAATAACAATGCGGTGAACACTAAAAATGTTTTCTTGATAAACAAATACACATAGCCAATTGCCAATATATTGATCCTACTTTTCAAAAAGATGCAAGGAGGAACATTTGAAGTACTTATAATCAAAAGTTAATTCTAACATAGAGTGCGCTCATCAGAACAAAGTCATCCCGTTAGACTCAAATGCCTGGGGCTGTCAAGTGATGTAAACTTTGTCAAATATACACACTGGCCTCAGAGTTTGAAAGTTTTCAGGGCATTGCAACTGGACTGCTCTGTCTTTTTCTTGGAAGACAATTAGCCTCTCCCTTCAGTAAGCTCCATCAGTTGATGCATCAAGGAGACCTGGCTGCAATAAGAAATTACATTGGGGGGGGGGGCATTAAATATTCTATTTTCACTTGTTAAATCTAAATGTAATGTAACTCAGTCTGAATATAAATAACTTGCAACAGTGCTAAGAAATGCTGTTATTTAATAATGGCAGTTCATCCTAGAACCTAAAAGACAAACAAAGAACCAAGGTGTAGTGGCTGTATTTAATCAACTCAAAAGTTCAGCTTAGCTGGGTGTACCTAATATTGTGGCCCAAGCGAGGCTGGCTGGCGGGCGCGCGCGCACGCTGCAGTACTGAAGCTGAAGACAAGCAGTGCGCCTCGCAACTTGTTGCGCGTTGCCCCTCCGTCGTCTCCTGCATCACATCACTTGCAAGGCGGACAGCGGACACCTTTATCCACTTAGAGGAGAGTCCGAAACGAGGAATATAATTGCTTGGCCAATATGATGAGGAGTGGGTTTGTTTGCTTGACCACAATGGTGATCTGTATGGTCACAGCAGCAATGGGACTCAACAAAGTCAACGACAGCGCACCTGAGGCGAGCGGGTTGCTTTCTTACGGGGAACTTGTTGCCAACACATCAGGGAAGTTGGGCAACAGAACTTCGCCTTATTTGTTGCTGGATTTTGACGAAGGCATGTTGGAGGACTGGCGTTCCTTGGCCAGTGGCGACGGGCGGCGCGGCAGGGAGTCGGGCGTCAAGGCGCTGCTGGTAGCCGCCTACTCGGTCATCATCATCATCTCCCTGTTCGGAAATACGCTGGTGTGTCATGTGATTGTGAAAAACAAGCGCACTCAGTCGGCCACGAGCGTGTTCATCATGAACCTGGCTGTGGCCGATGTGTTCATCACTTTGCTCAACACGCCTTTCACGCTGGTAAGTGCACACTCTCATTAGTTAAAAAAAAAAAAGAAGACAAAATTGACTTCAACTCTTAATGAATATAAATTACATTATTATCAGATTTCCTAATTGAAAACCAAAACAAAAAACAATTTGAGGGGTGTTGATTAATTGCATTGATTAATCAGCACCCCTCAAATTATGTTTTTGTTGCATGATTTTAATAAAGAAAAATAATATTGCATCTTATAAAGACATGATAATACACAATAAACACAACTTTTAAAAAATAAGCTGTTTTTCTAAAGTGCAATTATTGCACATACTGTAGTATTTGTGTGTTGGATGTAGCATTTAAGAGTAATGGGTGATGATGATGTTAGGAGCTGGAGTGGGTTGGTGAGTGGGTCTTTTGAGTGTTGCTTTTGTTTGTTTTACTTAAATTACATTCGGTAATGGGTCTGTCCTTGACTACATGTAAGGGCCATAAAGTTTCTTGAATGCTCAAAAAACTCACTTCACTTAAGCGATAGTGAGTCTGAATAGAATATTCCAACTTTCAAGGCAGCATTGCACATATTTACATAATCTATGGTGAATAAAATCTATGAATTTTATTTGACGTTATGCAGGCAATTCCAGCACTTTGGGTGAGAGGCCACAATTGCAGAGTAGTGTAAAGACAACAGGCCAAGTAGCATGACACATAGCTCGCTAGCTAAGAATAACAACATGGTATGGGCAAACATGACAGGCCAAAAATTACTGGGGATGACCAGTGAGATTTTTTTCTGCTTAGTTATTTTTGAACATAATACCAAACATGTATAGTGACACCCCCATTACTGATTTTAGTGGGCAATCCAAATTGTTCCCAAAAAACGTGATTGGCGACCTTAAGCCCTAACAATAGCTTCCGTGGTTAAATGAATACATCAACTTGTCGGTTCAACCCCTACTGAACCGTGGTGCACGTTTGGACCCTGGGGACCTTTCAGCCCTGCACCCTTCTCCATCACAAAATCTCAGATCCTGTGAGAAAACTTAGAAATGTGAGAATAATGGCCATATTCTCATGGCACACCATTTTTTTTTTTATGGGCAGATAGAGTTGTCATTGCCACCATGCATCTTCCCTCAAAGAGATCTGTGTGTGTGTGTGTGTCTGTCTGTCTCACAGGTCCGCTTTGTACACAGCACCTGGGTTTTTGGAAGAACCATGTGTCACATTAGTCGCTTTGTGCAATATTGCTCCCTGCATGTGTCAACTCTCACACTGACTGCTATCGCCCTGGACCGGCGACAGGTGAGTTGTGTGCATGACCTGAACGACTCTCCTTAAACCAGTGCTATGACATTTCGTAGTGCTCAGTATAAATAGATTTTCTTTTTTTCACAAAACATAATAGTAATACATAATATTACACCGGTTTACTGCCATTTTTGCAGTTGTTGTTGAAGTACTAATTTCTCGTGAGAACAGACTCGGGCAGGTTAATCACTGTTGGAATTTTGTGCAGCTCTCCTCACGTATCATGTTTGATTTTATCTCGGGAATTATGATTTTAATTAAGATTGAGGATTGAGATAAGGGGATTTGCTGTCCTTTAAGGGTGTTATATAAAAAAATATTTCTCTTAACAGATAACTTTATACATTGTGTTTATCTCACATTCCCACATTGTTTTTCTCTTGTTGTGAGTTTGTGTTATTGTGAGCATCTTTTACACCCTCGGAACACACTTGCACACAGAACACACTCACAGCTTTTCAATTTCCATTATTCATCAAATAACGTCCAAGACAGCACCTATAAATTAAAGTGTTTAATTGTGGATAAAATTGAATTTTTGATTGCAACGTGCTACAGCGCCTTTAAATCCCAGCAAGCCTTGAACTCTGTTTTACATGCCAGACTGTGTATGTTGCTGTAAATGTTCCTGGCTCTGGCAACAAATTGACTAAATCGATGTTATTAAATTAGATTTTAAATACGTATCATTGCATGGGCGGCTCGGTGGACCACTGGTTAGCACGTCCGCCTCACAGTTCGGAGTGTGTGGGTTTGATTCTACCTCTGGCCCTCCCTGTGTGGACTGCATGTTCTCCCTGTGCCTGCATGGGTTTTTGCTGGGCACAGCGGTTTCCATCCCCAGAACGTCATTTTTTTCATTCAACCTATTCAATTTTTGTTTCTTCTCTCAAATATTGAAGTTTCTAAGCCTATTTTTATTGTCTAGACTTGCCTGCCAGTTCCATCAAGCATCACCTGTCCGGTTGATGATAGTTTTATGATAGCAACATTTTGACCAAGACATTGATTATTCCTCTTGTTGTCATTCATGTATGGTAACCTTTTAAAACAAACAAATTGGGACACATTCGAGGTTGACAAGAACTGAGGTTTTTGTTTTTAGGGATTCAACTCGATGAGCATTTGTGTTTATTTTAGAGCATTTTTGTTTAATATCTTCTCTCAACCTTGTGCTGTTCATTTCTGTTTATTTTAGAGCATTTTTGTTCTATATCTTCTCTCAGCTGTGTGCTATTTTTTTTCCAGGCAGACCGCAGTGTTCAAATAACCACTCATATCGCCAGCCAGCGATTACAACTTGGTATAAAACCAGGTGCAGCATTCACATCCTGGCTGAGCGCAATTTGTCACTCCTACGGGAAACATGCTATTGGAGTTCAATACTTTCTCTGAACATCTGATGTTTTAGTTTAAACACATTTTGATGAGTATATATAGTGCTATAGTTCTCTCATTCCCATAGTGGTTACTATGCACTAAAAATATGTAATAATTTGGATCTCATTATGTCAAATACCAAATACCATGTCCATATAAAAAAAATCTAAAAGTTTTCAATTGATGTACAATGTTTTTGCATTGTGCATAATACATGTATTGATGCTATACATATTTAACAGTTACCTGTAACGTGATGAGAGTATGAGATGTAGGCGAGGTGGAGAAGCAAACTCACTCATGATCAGATTTGAGAAGAGGAAAGCTGACAAATAAAGTAAACTGTAATATCAATAATGTGACGTCAAGGGCGTGCGGTAACTTTGGGAGAGGCAAGTGATTAAAGTAAAAAAAAATTAAACACGGTTGGTGATGTTATCGGGATCCGAAACCACCCTACCGCCCCGCTGCCAGCTTGTAAGTGGAGCACGCCGACTGCTGAGCTAAAAGCAAAAGCCAGCATCATCTGAAAGCTCAAAAGTGAGGTTTTACTAATATCCAACCAATCAGCTCTCCCTAGCAACTCTCACATGGAAGGAGTTGGAAAAATTTAGTGAGTGTTCAAGTGTTCCTCCTGTAGGTCCAACAGGATCACTATAACACTCATTCAACCACAACAGAACATTGAACTCACCCGATATATTTGATATAGGGAGCAGTGGAAAGTGAATGCTGATGATGACATTGCTAGACCTGGGCTGATTTAACTTTAGAGTGTAGCCGCTACAAATGAAAATGGGAGGACAGCTATTCAGGCAAGTGTTGTGTGATGACAAGTACGCATTGGAAATGGCTCACCGTGAATGACCTTCTGTATCTTTGGAGACGAGAGAGAGACACTAATGCAGAATGAAATATTGACAGTGATATTTCATATAATTTCTAGAAATGTTGTCCACTATACGTTTGTTCGATAGGATATATATATATATATACACACACATGCACGCACACAGTATATTTGTGAATAATTACCACAAAAACATGTAAAGACATGGACTCACTCGAGCAATAAAATATCAGTGTTAGAAGATGAGTCACTGATCGGGCTCTAATAATGTTCTGAGCTCCCGTCGTAATACTTTTTCTTCATTCGGTAGCCTCAGCTGAGTTCCAAACGCAAACTGGCAACGTTTTTCTATTCTTGTCTTGTAGTTGAAGTTGGATCTGAGTCTCGTGACTACGAAATAAAATTCAAGGCTTCAGAAAGATAGCCAAGCAAATCCTATAATTGGGTTACTAGGGTCTGAGTCTGCCACCTCTGGTGCACAGTTTTTTATTGAAACAGTGTGGGCCTTTAGTTTAACCTTTCCAAAGGTTTTGGTTTATTTTAAGTGAGATCTAAACCCTGTGGGGAAAAATTTAATCACATGGCATTGGATAAGTGACTTCAAAAATGTGATTGAAACAGAAAGGCAGGAGAAAACATAGCAGAGAATTCTGTGGAATTCTGAGAACGTTTTTATCTGTGTGAGACAAATTTAGTGACTTGTTCTTTGTGTGCGACCTCCTACAGGTCATTTTACATCCTCTCAGACCCCGCATGTCACCCACTCAGGGCAGTGTTTGGGTGGCTGTGATCTGGATAATGGCCAGCTGTTTCTCCCTGCCACATGCCATCTATCAGAAACTCTTCACTTTCAGGTTCAGGTAAAGACACACACACACACGCACACATGTGCGCGCGCACGTACACACACAGACTCATACACGCACTCACATGCGCACACTTAAACACACACGAACCTAGCATGAATCATTGAATCATATTTATTATATTGATACAAGAATAGGAGCATGACATTTTGGTCACCATGGCAATAAGGTGGTTGCTCACTGTTATCATATTTTAATAATGATGGAAATATCAGCTAATGATATGATCGTGAGTGATCATGCAGGTGCATTAGGCGGTTGAGGAGATTTCGAGGTGTTTTTATGTACTGATTACTTGCGCATTTTTTTCAGGCGAGCACTATAAAATTGATTCTACGTTATGCTGTATGATGAAGTTGTCGCTGTGATGAAATTGTTATAAATTGCATAGGCAGTGATAACTCCAATAATTGAAGGGAGCACGCATGTTCAATTGCCCTGAGGACATACATAGTAAATTACACTGAGTGTGTGAAAGACATGTCACTTTTTTGGGGACTTTTTATTTATAGCTGTAATGAATCTCAAATTTTGTCTGCATCCCAGAGAACACTTTCTTTGATTGACAAGTCTGAGCCCAAAAAAACATCCACGAAATAAAGCACATACCGATTGAAATTCTGAGGTGTGATGCTAAGTGGTCTACTTAAAATGATTGTGATATTTAAAATCTTGTCATTTGCCCTTCAAACACTCAAGCTAAATAGCGTAAATTGAACATTATTATGAGAAAAGCGGTGTAGGCAGCAAGTAATGTAGTAGGTCATGTAGTTTAGTCAGGATTGGTTTTTTTTGAATGTATCTGTTTTTCTTAGAAACGTTTGAAGTGCAAATTACATATTTTATTCAGAAAATTTCAAGTAGATGGCTCCTTGTCATGTTTTTTAAGGTCTAATGTACTTGTCTGCTTATTTTCATATGAATGTCTCCAGAAAAGCCACTTTAAAAGCCCATTTAATTCAACATGTTCATTTTTTCAACTGAGTCATTACTCTGCCTTAAATAAAAATCGTTGACTAATTTCAAGCCTGATTTCCTTTGCAGTCAAAAAAAGGAGCGCAGCCTGTGCCTCCCAGACTTCCCCGAGCCATCGGACGTCTACTGGAAGTATATTGACCTCCTCACCTTCATACTCCTTTATATGCTGCCCCTCGTCATCATCACGGCATCTTACACTACGTTGGCCCACCGGCTGTGGCACCACAATGCCATCGGCGACGCCACTAGGGCTCAGCACGCCACCCAGAGGAAGAAGCGTCGCCGCACGTTGGCCATGTTGCTCATAGTGGTAGCCGTGTTCGCCGTCTGCTGGTTCCCGCTCAACTGCTACGTGGTGCTGCTGTCCAGCCACGCCATCAACTCGTCCAACGTTCTTTACTTCTGCTTTCACTGGCTGGCTATGAGTTCCACCTGCTACAACCCGTTCATCTACTGTTGTCTCAACCCCACCTTCCGCCAGGAGCTACGCCTTCTCCTGAGCGTATGCAGAAGGAGTCGCCGAGTGACGGTGGAACTGGAGCTTGAGCGGCAACCCGCCGCCGCGCGCCCTCCGTGCCGCAGGACCGCCTGGCCTGACAACGATGAGTCGTTGGGAGAGAGGCAGGCTTTGCCGCAGCCCAGCCACCCATCCGTGCAGAAGAACCACGCTTTATCCGAGCAGTCACCCTATCTCAAGGACACGCACTCTCTTTTCACTGCCAGGCGGGCCCTCACGGGGAGAACTGACATACTGTCCGTCGAGCCCATTGTGGCTATGAGCTGACTAAACCCGTAACGCAGTGCAATCAGGACGTCTTTGATTACTTCTTCATGACCTCTATTACATTTCCATTTGGTTCTTTGGGAAAAGTGGCATCATCTCAGTTCATGTTTTTTTTTTTCTTTTCATGAAACTCCTACAGTGCGGACGAAGCAACCCACTGAAAATTCATTTACCGTTTGCTTGTGAAGAAACAGTTTCTCCTCATGAAACGCTGGAACCGGGCACAAGACGCAAACCTCTTGCTAAGATATTGGTACGTATCAATTCACAATAATCAACAATATTATGACCACTTCACCAATCTGTTTCGGGATGAATCAAATAATCGGCCCTTACAAAAGTTTGACACTGTGAGATAGGACTTCACCCAATAAGTAATGCGCTGTTAGTTTTTCCTAATAAGAGTTATTCCTCATATTGAGGTATGCAAAATATTATCGGCAACTTCTCACATTCTGCAGTACCTCATTGGCTCATGGATGAGGTGTAGCCCATCCTAGCTGGCAGGGTTCACTTTGGCCAATTAAGTACTACAGACCTTTGTTTGCAGCCTTTTTTTTCTTCTTTCTTCAAACAAAGCTCAAGATGGCTAAAAAATGTCACCCAAACTGGATGTGCCATCTGCCTCAAGTGCATTTAATAGTTCTGCCTGTCACAATATGTTGCTGCCGTAAGTAGATATGCCAGAATACATTATGTTTTTATAAATAATTAGCTGAAATCGCATAATTACCCTGATGTTCTCTCGCAGCCTACTAATGTGCCACAGGACAATAATTGGCAATCAATGGATAGAGACAAACACCAATTCACACTCATTCACACTTATAAACAAATGAGTGGCTTCAGTGAACCAAACATCCGGGTTTTTGGAATGTGAGGGGAAGCCAAAGGCATGCATAAAACTGAAACGTTATCTCCACATAGAAAGGCCTCAGTTTCACCATTGTGCGTAACTTTGTTAAATAAACTCGCATCCGTCAGTGTCAAACAAAACCCAGCAGTATTATCTTTTGAAAGGCGGGGAAAGTTGTCTCGAGCACTGTTGTTAGAGCTGCCTTGGAATCGGGAGGAGATCCATTCAGCACCCTGCCTATCACCCAGAAGCTATTTAAGATCACATTGTCTCAAAATGCGTTGGCTCATCGCTGTATCTTGCAGCACAAAGGAAAGCATAGATAATGACGTCCATCCTTCGGCTACAAAAAGACTATTGCTTCTAATCTACCTCGACATGCAACATTATGATATGAATCGCTTTTTATTCCTGCCAACACTTCAAAAGATTTTTTTTTTTAAGCAGTCCCAGAGTGTAATCAGTTGCACAACTCAGTACAATCAAAAACATTTGGATCCTTTTACTTTTATTTCATGGTTAAGATATCTCAAATCAATACAATTGACATTATTTAAGCATGAAAAGGTCAAGAGTCCACAATATGTATTTACTTTTTTTAATAGACGTACTGTATGCTGTTCAGTGTCACGTTGACTTGGGTGTGTGCTTAAGTGGACAGCATTTCATACTTCAATCACTGACTGAGAAGTGAGCACGGTAACTGAGTATTGATCAATCGAGCTATCTATCTGTCTGTCTGTCTGTCTCTAAAGTACAGGCACCACGTGGTATAATTGTGTTGGTCTGACCATAAAAAAAAACTTAAATCAAAATGCTTTATAATGTTTCTGTGTATAGGAAAGAAAAAAAAGTTCCGTTTTTGTTGTTGTTTTGTAAGTCAAGTCACGAATACAACACTCAAGGATCGTTTTATGATTTCGATGTACATGGTTTAATAGCCTAACTGAAGACATAGAATCTAGGATGTGAATGTTTTTAAAAGCAAAATTACAGACCTACCTTTTAGACTCATCGTTATGTCTATTTAATCCTGATTATGTTTTCTTTATTATTAATTCTTCTTTCATGGGTTGGTTTTATCCTTCACCCATTCTTTCAATTTTAAAAACACAGTTGACACCTAATTTTTCCATAGCATGGTCACTGAGTAAGAAGATAATGTGCAAAAGTTTTCATTTGTTGGATGAAGATGATTTTTGCTAGAAATAACACAAAATGTCAAATGATTCTAAGACATTTTTCAAGATTCATTTGTGGGGGGGAATGGAATGCTATTTTCCACATTCTTAATTTTCACAAAAAGTTCAAAAGTATTCCTACCCTTTTCTCACAACAGTCATATCCAATATTCTAAATGAATATCCTTGAACATGCTGTGGTTTGTAGATCAACCTTTCCCAGATGAATTTTTAGCTTGCTTCATTTCAGATGTTTTCGTTTTTTCCTTTGAACTTCTCTCGCCTTTGAGTTGATAAAATTCCTCCTCGTTGTTGACAATTTTTGGACCTTTTCACCTTGCTAGCTGTTTTCTTCTAGATCAGGGGTGTCAAACACATTTTTTTGTTAGGGATGCACTGTCAACGTCTTCTATGTACTACATACAGTATAAGCTACACAACAAACTGATGGATAACTAGTTTTGAAATCAGAGACTAGTAAAAACTGTTCAAATAGTTTAAAAAGATGAATGGTAATAAAACTTGCTTGCAATATCTCTATTTTTAAAAAGTGAAGACAGTTTATAATTTTAGTAATGACACAAAGTCAATGCAAAATTTGTCTTCGAGGGCCGCATAAAATTATGTGGCGGCCCAGATACGGCCCGCCACAAGAGCCAAAAAAAGCCTGATATTGTAAGAGGATTTGTTTTGGTAACACGGGTAATAAAAATGAGGAAATTTCATTTAAAACACTTGCGGCTTATAGTCTGAAAATTACGGTTGTTAAGATCTGCACAGTTGAAGATGACCACAATGTGTTCCATGGACATCTGCAATTTTTCAACTTTTATTGATTAAGTAATCAGTAAAATAAAGTTTGATTTGTTGGATGGGAATCTTGCTGGAAACAACACCAAATGTTAAAAGATTCATACATTATGGATGGTGATACAATTTATCCACAATCTCCTTTGCTTGCTTGGTTGCCATGGATTCTCCCACCTCCTCACATGTTCAAAACATGAATGTTAGGTTCACTGGAGGGTGTAAATTGTTCTTTGTTGTGACTATGTGTAGCAATGGTTGCCTGAAATAGATTCCAACTCATTCAAGAGCTGTAAGACTAAAGCAAGATATTCTATGCTTCAAATACACCTCTAGTTAATGTCATAAATTAATCAAAATGCAAGTCTCTGACCCCTGTGGAAATATCTGTGCGCATGCACAATATACACCGAGACCGTGCTTTGCATTGGAAAAGTCTGATGCGACAGCAATTTTCTAGGAAGTAGTCATGATTAAGTGTAAACACTTTTTTTTTATACAAGAAAACTATTACTGTCTCTAGGAAAATAGTTTCAGAGCAACAAAGACAATCCTTAAAACATGCCTTTGCCAATTTCAAAACATCTCTCATGGTCACTCAAAGTCTTCTGGAGCACTATTTATTTTATGTTTTGAATGACCCATTGTAGGTAATTTTCTTGGATCAAGGCCA
The DNA here is from genome assembly GCF_059516105.1 of Syngnathus floridae. Lineage (NCBI taxonomy): Eukaryota > Metazoa > Chordata > Actinopteri > Syngnathiformes > Syngnathidae > Syngnathus > Syngnathus floridae. The sequence continues at coordinate 14,616,629 of NC_142416.1, read as the reverse complement.
TTGTAGGTATTTCTGGAGACATCAGTGGATAATCTTTGTTCAATTTTAAAGGGGCTGTGTGGGAAATGAGTGAATTTAACTCAACATTATCTTTTTTGTCTTTCAACGGCCAAAATTGTCCACCAGAATAAATAAAACTTAATACAGTCCTATTTTCAAATAATCTTTCTTTAATGCCATGCTTTTTAATTGTAATATTTTCATGTCTGCTATGTAATTCTATGATAAACACAGATGTTTATATTCATGCTGGTTATATGATACCTATCCGAAATTCCTCACACTGAGATTTCATGGAAACTCTCCGGAAATTTACCACCCCTAATGCTAGCTGTAAATAGGAACCACATCATGTATCGTGTGTTTTCACCTTATTCATCGACATGGCTTTGTGATATGAAATGTATTTCTTCAATATGTTCCTTGAGTTAAATTTCTGTATGTTTACAGTATATGTAAGTCTATCAAACTAGTAAACCAGCTGGTGTTTGTGTGAAATCCATAACTTGCTTTTCAGTCATGTCTCTTAACAAACCTGTGTTTATGTATTGCACGCTCATGTGAGAGGAGAATACCATTGAGGATATATCGTAACAGCCTCCAGAGTCTGCTGGTCAATGTAGCAAAGCAATGACACTACAGATCTGTATCAAATTTCAGGGTATTCGGGGGTATTCGACTTGCTCTCAGCTTTCCGCTCTTGCTTTCAAGGGAACACACGAAGGACAACCAGAGAGAGGTAGTTACATACCAATTAGAATGATTATTCAGTATTTGACTGGGATGAAACTGAATTGCACACGTTTGCATTGTGCACATGGCCTCTAACACCAACCTGCTAAACGGCGATCAATTCTGGCATTGATTGGCACCTTCAGTAAATAGGCACAACTCGCGAGCTTTTTGACTGGCCGGAAAGTTTTAGCTCGACTTGCTGCCACTTGTTACTCACTCAGGTTCAATGGTTCAGTGGCATGCTGGGTAATCGGGAGAGCCGGACTTTTTACCTGGAGAGCCACTCCAATGTGTGGGGATGGGGCCAGACCATCATTTATAGGCCATATGTGTGTGTGTGTGTGTGCGTGTGTGTGATTAAGAAAATGTCAGTTGAAGTCAGTTGCGTAATGCCACAAACAAAACATTCAAAAGCATAATTTTGGTTCTTCCTTCTTGCTGGCTTCCTGCTGCCTCATTACTTGCGGATAGAGGTTCAGAAGGGTCAAGGTGTTTCATTTGTCACGCTTCTGATGAGATGAAGAGAGCTAATTTGCTGTGCACTGCATGATAACCTTTTTGGTCAGATTCGGTACATGCACACTGTGAATAGCAGCAAACTGTATTTTCTGACCTAGAAACATTTCCAATGTAGCACTAAGCACAACTATCAATTTTGAGTTCAAATTTATTGATGGTGCGTTGTGAAATCAAACAGATGACATAAGGATTGTGAAGATAAATGGGTCAGAGAATGATTGAACGAAGGAACGAACGAAGCATGGCTTCTGCGTTGATTACTACATGTCATCCTTTCATGAGTTTTATCACTGCCACAGATGCAGCGATTACTGACCTTGAAGCAATTTCACAACACATATAACCACGAGTAGACATATGTGCTTTGCTTGACACCCAATGGCTTTCATCATTATGTTGTCAAGTGTCTCTCTACGTTATTGTGTGTCTGCTGACGTCTTTGAATTCTTGGCCAGAAATTCACAGCAAGAAGCATAGCGTCTGCAGTGGGTCAGGTACTGACTTAGGTTTGACCTCTTTCTTGTATTACTCTTTGGGATTCTTTTAACCTTTTCCTCATTCTGCAACGCAAAGTTCACTTCCACCGGGCTACCACAGTGACAGATGGGGATTAGGTTGAGAGCCCTAATATTGAGATGCTGACTTGAGCTTGAGGAGCCTTTTAAACTGAACAAACCACTTCATCTACAAGTCAGAATAATTGAAATGTTTGCTGCAAATCTCTGGTTGGTTTAGCCTATTTGTTTTGATTTTCTTGATTTTTTTGGGTTCCATGATGAAAAAATAGTCATAAAGCAAAGAAGTAAACAATAGCATTCGGCTTGCGTTGCCCCAGCATTGATGTCATCAGGTTCATGCCTAAAGGACATAAAAAGAGGTATTTTTAAAATTGCAGAATAACGTCACACCTGACCACCTCCTATGACGCACCTCAATTGTCCATGATGACCTCTGACAGGTTTATACCATATGTCGAGCAAACTGAAAAGCTGTAAATAGACATTTTCAGAGGAAGCAACTGAAATGTGGGTGTTTTTCCATCATATTATGAAAGAAGCAATCAAAGCACCATAACCTTTGGCAGAGGAGAGAGGGAGAAAGAAAGAACGTAGCATGATGACTCCACAGATGGCTACATGGAGAGAGATTCTTTCATCATTTCCGTCTTGAAAAAAGATATAGTGTTCTTTCCATAAGTAAAATGTATGGTAACTAACAGTTTTGATTTTGAGGGTCCCGGATTTTGAAAACTGATTATCTAAAAAATATTAAAAATAAAAAATTTGAAAATTTCTTGAGGATACTTTGAATCATCATAAATCCATAAATGTTTTTCTACATCAATGTGCATCATTCTTTGAGGTTGAAAAAAAAAAAGAATTGTCATTTTGGGGATATTAAACCTGGTTTGGGAGACTGCCGTTTGTCACTTCATTCATACTAGTATTATCTGTGCAGCTCCACCATTGGTCAAATAATTGACCAATGGTGTGACCTAAAATGTAATAAATAAAAACGGCAATACGCTTCATCTTCGTTTTGCGCATGCGCACTCCGTTACACACAGGAAGAACCATCGCGTCCCCCCGAGGACATTAAATCTACTTAAAAAGGTACTCAAAGAACATTCCGTTGTGATATTCTGCCCTCTTAACAGTAAACCTACATGTAACTTCCAACTAGACGCTGCACCTGACGTGTCTTTATTCGTAGTTCTGCGTCAACACTGCTTTTCTCACATTGTTGTGCTAACCGGCGAGAGCTAGCTACATTTAGCATTGTACCTTCCTGTTAAGCTAACGCCAGCTTTTGTTTCATTCATGCCCCTCTCGAGTCAAGTCCATTTCTAACTTGAACGCTTACCTCCATACTTAAGGACTACTCAAAATGATAACCTACCAACTCAATCGCTTTAACGGTGCGTTTATGTGATTAATATGATGGCTGTCACAAGAATCTCTTCTGTATGAAAAGAGACGTATTCGGCTTGAGACGCCAACATGCACGGAGCGGCCAACTCATTAGGTACACCGGCATCATCTAATAACCACTACAGAATGTTTTTCCCTTTTGAAGTTGGTGTTTAGTGACGTTACTTGTGATATTCTCATTTATATATATGTTTATATATTTGTGCATACAATTGTAGTGTCTACTGTATACTCTGCCTTTTGACAACAACAAAAATGATAAACGCATGAATCGTGACAAACGTTTCGAAAATTCTCACGGCATAAAAACGTGTTTGTTGCAACTTGGGTTAAACTGTCATAGATATCAAATGTTTTTGCCTGCGGGCACACAAGACAGACATGCATGGACACAGTGTCTATATTTTATTTTCTCTTACAGAGATGTGGAACGTATTAAATATTCTTGATACACAGTTTAAGGTCTATATACCAGCATGCTCTGTGTCCAACTACTATAAAGTATTGTTATCTGAGGGTCTGTTGGGAATGTCCATCTGAACCGCTTTATCCTCATGAGGGTCGCGGGTTGGCTGGAGCCTATCCCAACAGGCGGAAAGTGGGGTACACCCCGAACTGGTCTCCAGTTTCCATTACCATCTTCGGCGTGTTTATGTGTGGTTATGATGTTCTTATGATGATTATTGCTAATTGCTACTGCTGGTCTGATTACGGGACCTGAGTCAAGAATTTGCTAATGCTTTCTCATGCTCAGCTCTTAGGAGCTCATCTCCAGGAGTAAAGCTGTATAAGCGAAACGAAGGAAGCGGTGCGTCGTACGGGGAGCTGCCAGTGGACGTCGTGATGAGTTACAAGCCCATTGCTCCTGCGCCGTCTGGCTCCAACCACACACCGCCTGGTTTGTTTTTACACTAACCAAATAAGCTTGTCATTCTTCATTCACTCGAACCTGTTTTCAGAAATACGCAGCTAACAAAATATCTACTTTGTTGTTGAATTTGACACATGCTTCAAGTGTGAGTTTGAAAGGTACGACTAAGTTTGGGTTTTGTTGCTGACTTTGCTGTGTGTATTCAGGCTCCTCCGTGCCCTCTCCTTCCCTCCCGTCGTCGTCGAACTTCCGGCCAGCTTTCAGCGACTTTGGCCCACCTTCCATGGGCTTTGTTCAGGTATGCTAGCCGCACTCCAGCATATCCGTGATGAGTCACAACGGTTGAATGGGAGACTGCTGAGCTTTGTTTATGGAGATACTCAAATTTTTTTCCCCCTACCGTGAACAGCAACACTTTATTTGATATTTGTGAATTGCCACACGCTGGCTGACAATTTCGGCAAACAACCTGTGCCATCTTTGGGAGGGTTTGAGTTGCGCATGTTAATTGGTCAAATTTTCTTTGAGCCAAACTTTCAAGGTTCAGATATGCTGCTGCTTGCTTAGAGCGAAAAAGGAAATGGAGAAATTACAGAAGAGCCACAGTTAGCATTGCACTTTTAATTCATCTCAATGGAATATACGAGTAATAAGTTCACCAATAATGTGCTCTGGTCACATATAACGCCCAAGTCAAGTTGTTATTGGTGATTTGATGCATCTCTCGTTCTCTTTCTGAAAAATCCTGATCAGCCCGTCAAGGTCAGTCAAGGGTCGACTTACAGCGAACTTCTGTCAGTCATAGAGGAAATGAGTCGTGAGATCCGACCCACATATGCTGGAAGCAAAAGTGCTATGGAGAGACTAAAGAGAGGTATTAGACACCATTTGATCATCTGCATGCCCGACACTTTGTTAAAGTAGCAAGAGTTCATTATTCACAATTCAATTTATGTAGATTTAAGATTGCCGAGGAGTGCTACAAGAGAACACAAAAATTAAGACTTAATTGATGCAGTGAAAATAAAGTCACATATTTTGATAGTTATTAAACACCAAGCTTAATTCACTTTAATTGCTTCAGCCATCTGCATGTCTGGTAAAATGTTTCTTGGAAAAGTTTGACTTACTAATGAAGGGTGGAGTAGACTCGGGCTGAATATTTTTTTTTTTTTTTAGAAAATGACCATATTATTCCATGCTCAAAAGTTTGATCTTTTCTAGGTATCATTCATGCGCGTGCACTGGTCAGGGAGTGTCTGGCAGAGACAGAAAGGAGCGCCCGTACATAACCTTTACCCCCCCTGGCCCCTCTCCCTTTCCCATCATCTTTTTTTTTTTTTTTAAATCCTTTCTGGTTGCTTTTCACAGTTGCATTGTCCTTGTCATGCCAGCAGGCCCTTCTCTTTAAATTAATATTTTCCAAAAATTTTCAGGCGTGATATGGAGATTTTTAGTCGAGCTGTGAATAAGAAGCATAGTAAACCATTTCCCAGTGGTCAACACAGCCAGAAATACCAAATGATGTTTCCTTTAAGTTAAAACCAAAACTTGTCCTCAAGTTGGGAAATGTTTTCCTTTTTCTCTTTTGAGTATCATGAATAGAGCCCATTTTCTTTCCTGCTCACCTGCATCGGTCCTATTTTCTAGTCAATGTTCAACAAGAACTATGTACTGTACATCTCAAGTCAATTTGTTATTGTGGGAATTTTGTAAACCAAACTTTTGCAGTTCAGTATGTATATCTTAATTAAATGATAAAAAAAGTTCCGCATCTGCGTCTTTCTTCCACATTTGATGGATCAATTTAGTTGTTTTGAAATAACAATTAGACCACCTGGGGAATAGGCAATTAAATGCATGAATAAACACATTTATTAGGATTACACAATTGGTGCTTGCGTGACATTTGATGAGGGTAAAACACATCCAGTTTCACATTCAACAATTGTTTCCACAGAGTGACAGAAAGTATAGAAACGAACTAAATAGGGTGTTCACGTGAACTAAGAATAAAGAAGAAAACAACGCTCAAATGTGTTTTATGATTGTCAACATCTCCATCTGCCAGGTAAATTGATGAGGAGAAAGCACTCCCGATGCTAACCCCGAGCTTGCTCTCCAAAGAGACAAAAAGCTGTCTAATATTCCCAATTTAGCAGTGATTAGAAGAAAGTAAGAGACTGCATCAAAATGGCTTGTGTGGCACTTAACAGCATTTTACATGAGGGAACAGAAAAGTACATGCAACCGAGATGCTTGAAGCCTTGAGTTGCTATCGGCAATGAAAGACTCCAAGGGAGATACAAAGCAGAACATTGAGTGGAGGGTAGAGTTTGTCTTGTGTGACTCAAACTCAAACACCAGCATGCGGTGTTTGCTATGCTTTTGTCTTGAAATTCACAGGCGTCTTCTCATTCCACTCCCTCTTCAACCCTGATGAGAGTAACGAAAGAATAATTGTAGACAATACAACTGAGAAGAATGGACAAGGAGTCAATGTTGAACTGACTGTGGTAGCAGTTGGCGGAGGTGAGTTGTAGTTGAACAGGCCTTTGTAGCGCCCCTTCTCCTCCTTCTCCTTGGTTCGTATGCGCTCCTCCAAGGCTCGCAGCTCCTTGTTGACCGATGGTCCGAGAGACGGGTCGAGCTCCAGGACCTTGGCAAAGTCCGCTCGGGCCTCCGTCTCGTTCCACACTGCTGCGTGGGCCTTCGCTCGCTTGTAAAAGGCCTTTACGTTGTCTGGCACACAAGGACCAGCATGTCAAACCACCAACATTATGTTGCACAAATAATAACCTATGGCATTTAACGATCTTGACAATTAACAAAATCAATATTTTCACATTGAACAACTCCTGTTTATAGTTGAGCATCATGCATCAAATTCTACTCTTATCATATCTTATCACATCTGCCTTGAAGCCCAAGCTGTTAGAGAATAATATGCTGAGCCTTACTCTCGTATTTGAAGGCGAGGGATGAGCAGTGCTCGATAACTTCGTAGTAGTGGCCTTGAAGTAGCTTGCACTGACAGTAGTTGAGGAGAAGAGGTGTGATCATGTGGTCCAGCTTGATCCACGCTTCATCTCCTGGGTGTTCCTGAAATGAAAAATTGAGCAGAGGTCAGACATGGTGGAAAAGCATTGATAGGGCACAGGCTGAGGCAGATCTCACTCACCTTCATCTGTAGATTTTTCAAGCAGGCGATGCCGTTGTAGTATTTGTCCGTGGCCTCCTGTATTCGGCCTTGCTTGAAGAGCACGTTGCCCTCCTCGTGCATATGAGGCACGGAGGCCAGCTTCTCCTCATCTGTCATTGCCCACACATCGAGTTGGAATGAGCCCGGAGGAAGAACCTGCAAGCATACTGGAGCTCAATGGCAGCTTTTGCAGTCGCCGCATACAACACGACTGGATAATACAATCATCTCTTGCAGAGGTAATACAAAAATTATAATTTAAAACTCAAGTGTCTACCAGGCCCCCAGCTCATACCTGCATCAGCTCAATGGTGAAGACAAGAGGCTGTGGGTTAGCCTGAAGGTGATCCAGGTCTTTGTGGCCCAGCGAGTGGTGGGAATGGATCTGAGCAATGCCACAGCAATGCCGCTGGCCTTCCAGGGGGTCTTTCCCAATGCTGATGTTCCTCAGTGACTGGGACACCAGTGGATAGAGTGCGGTGTGCTGAGATAAAAAAACAGAAAATCTCAGTAGGCCAGATGTGTACAAAAACACCTCTGACATCCTATCGAAGGAGCTCGCTCACTTTGGCGTCACATGTGAAATCTGCAATTTCTCCTTCTCTCATAGTGATGATCACTTGTTCCCACACAGCTAGCTTAAACTTCTTGCCCAAGATGAGCTCCATTGGTTTGCTGCATCCACCCATGTTCCTGGAGTCATCCAGCATGGTGCCATCACACAGGCTGGTGCGGTAGTGGAAGACCACCTGGAAGAACAGATTATTCGACAAATTAATTTGGTTATTAATTTGTGGTTGCCCATAGGTCAAATGCTAATGATTGTCTCTGTGTGCCCTGCGATTGGGTGGCAACCAGATCAGGGTGTTCCCCACTTGATGCCTTGTGACTGCTGGGATAGGCTTCAGCACACCCCAGACAAGCGGTACAGATAATGGATGGATTATACAATGTATGTATGTATGTATGTATGTATGTATATATATAGCTTCACTTTTTGAATTTAACTAGACGTATTCAGTTGTCTACATTCTAAATTACGTACTTATTAAAAACAGAAGGCTGACAAAGTCGGTCTATCCTGGCCAATCACATCTATGGAAAGCTGATTGCTACAGTAACCCAACCAATCAGCAGTGATAAACACAAGCCATACTGTCCCGCCCATATCCGTTCATCAGATGAAGGGAAAACATGGAAAGGGGGAGGGAAAAAAAGAATACTTTTAAACCACGAAACGATTAACAACCAGTTTCTTCGATGTGCGTCGACGCTATGTCTTGGAATAAGTAAAATGCTTAGGTAGAGTAAACGAAATCAAATGTTAGCCGAGATATGACAACAGATACAAGTTAGCATTAGCGAACGGGCTCCGTCACATTTGCTAAGTATTCCCAAGACCTAAATTAAACGCAGTGAGCCACAAATGAAACTAACTTTACCTTTGTTCCATCGGGGAAGGTTGAAAGCTGTCCTTTACCCGGGCTAATCAATTTTTTACTGATCCCTTCGTTCAATAGCCTTCTTGCCTCTTCCTCCATCCTTGGCAGAGTCGTAAATGACGACAAAAGACGATGTTTACCGAAGAAAGCCGATTCTAAATTAACACGTTTCGGCTGATCAGCGCCCTCTGATGGTCGGCGGTAGTGATGTGCATTCCAGTTCTTTTAAGTGAACTGAAACTTTAGAATTGGTTCACTCAAACAAATTGTTCAAAATAATCGTTCACCGAAACGTTCGCTAAACTTTATTTATTCTTTTTTTTTTTTTTTTACCTCGTGTAGTGGCTTAACTGAAATAGTGTTGGCTCGTGAGTGAACGTTTCGTTCAAAAGAACGAATCTTTTCAGTGAACGATAGTGAACAATTGACTTCCTAAAGTGATTCCTTCTTTTTTCAGTTCATACGACTGCATAATATAATATAATAATGAGTACTAGCATATACCTTCTATGGTTTATGAGCCAGGGTTCCATAGTGTAGTGGTTATTGCTTTGGACTCTGAACGCAGTGACAGGCGTTCAAATCTCAGTGGAAAAAACAAACGTTTTATCCTGGAAAAATTTGCAACATAGTTGCTTGGTGCTCCCCCATAAAACCATTTTGGCATAGGTCTATATTCGCTTGTTAGATATTCCTATCTACCATCCCTCACAACCCAGGGTTCTATAGTGTAGTGGTTAGTTCTCTGGACTCTGGACTTAGTCACTCAGGTTCGAATCTCAGTGGACACCCAAACTTTTTATCCGGGAAAAATTTGCAACATAGTTGCTTGGTGCTCCCACATAAAACCATTTTGGCATTGATCTCTTATCCCTATTCGCTTGTTAGGTCTTCCATGAAACCATGCATCTTCCATTCCTCACAAGCCAGGGTTCCATAGTGTTGTGGTTAGTCCTTGGGGCCGGATTCCAACATGTTTTCCAAAATTCCCTCGTTAAGTGCACCTGCGTGAAAAGTTTTAGCTCCTAAAGACCGTGAAACTGACCAAAAAGTTTTCACGCAGGTGTGTTTAACGAGGGTAACTTGGAAAACATATTGGAACGCGGCCCCAAGGACTAGAGCTTGACACCTGTGACCTCTGACCATGATATTTCCCTAATAAAGTGGCCTGTTATTAGGTACACTTGAAAATGGCGGTGTACCTAATGGAGTGTCCGTGTGATTCCCTCGTTAACTGCACCTGCGTGAAAAGTTTTAGCTCCTGCACAACGTGAAATGAGCTAAAACTTTTCACGCAGGTGCGCTTAACGAGGGTCACTTGGAAAACATATTGGAACGCGGCCCCTCGAGGACTTGAGGTCAACACCCCTGGTTTAAGTGAAAAGTGCCACACCCGCCCTCACCCCCACTTTCTGATTGGCTGTTTGATCTGTGATGTCACTTGGACGCTCCATTAGGTCCACCACCATTTTCAACTGTACCTAATAACAGGCCAGTTCATTAGGGAAAAATCATGGCCAAAGCTTAACTGAAAGTGAAAAGTGCCACACCCGCCCTCACCCCCACTTTCTGATTGGCTGTTTGATCTGTGACGTCACACAGACAGTCCTTTAGGTACACCGCCATTTTCAGGTGTACCTAATAACAGGCCACTTCATTAGGGAAAAATCATGGCCAAAGCTGAACTGAAAGTGAAAAGTGCCACCTGCTCTCACCCCCACCTCCTGATTGGCTGGTTGATCTGTGACGTCACACGGACACTCCATTAGGCACACCACCATTTTCTGGTGTACCTAATAACTTTATGCATTTTTAGTATGTGTCAAGAATGTGTATTTGACTACTTCCTCTTTATTTTGGGGGACACCAACACATATTACACAACGTAAAACACATGTACATATTGTCATATAAAGCAGTTACCCAAATGTAAGATTTTTGTTTTCATGCCCAAAAAAATAAAAACAAGGAATAAAACACCAGACAAGTTTTAACAGGTTTTAATGTTTACAGGTTTTAATGTTTATTCAAATAATAATAACGATAATAATAATAATAAAAGTAAATTTCAAACCAGCATTCCAATGTAAAATTGCAGTAGATATATTGGATAACAATATTTAGGCGTATATTTGCATACACGTTATTTTAAGTGCTATGAAATAAAGATTACCCAAAGAGAAGCATAATCTCCCCGTTTTTGCATAACGGGGCATCCCTTCATGCAATAAAGTTAGCCGTTAGCTTGGAGAAAACGTGCAAAAAAGAAGTGCTGTTTCACTGAGTGGTTCTTTCTTTCCTTGGCAAATCGTAAACCTACATTCTGGCTTACATAGTTCGCGCCAGGAGAGAGACGCAACACGTTCACTGACTGATCCGTTGACGCACGGGAAGGAAGGCAGTTCACCTATTAACTCGTTCGCGAATGGGAAAGTCAGGATTTGTTCCCTCACTGATCCGTTCTCGCGATGAACTGGAAATGCATTTCGCGACTCATTCGTGAACGGGAAGTTATTTTCTTCTTCGTTTTGTTTTACAGCGAGGTGGCACCAGCTTCAATGCGCATTACCGACACCTTCTGGTTGAAGTCATATGAACTGAAAAAAAAAAAAGCGACTAACACTAATTCACATTGAGATTCGAACTCGAGTCGTTGGGCTCAGAGTCCAGAGCACTAACCACTACACTATGGAACTCTGACTTCTGAAAAATGGAAAATACATACTTACATGGAAGACCTAACAAGCGACTAGAAAGATCAGTGCCAAAATAGTTTTATGTGGGAGCACCAAGCAAATATGTTGCAAATTTTTCCCGGATAAGAAGTTTGGGTCTACACTGAGAATTGAACTCGAGTTGCTGGGTTCAGAGTCTAGAGAACTAACCACTACAGTATGGAATCCAGGCTTGTGCGGAATGGTAGATAAATGGTTTCATGGAATACCTAACAAGCGAATCGGGAGAGATCAATGCCAAAATGGTCTCATGGGGGAGCACCAAGCAACTATGTTGAAAAATTTTCAAGGATAAAACATTTGATTTTTCCACTGAGATTTGAACTCACATCACTGCATTCAGAGATCAGGGAACTAACCACTACACTATGGAACCTTGGCTCATAAACCATGGAAGGTATATGCTAGTGCTCATTATTATATTATTTGGGCGTGTAAACTAGCCCCAACCCTAGCCCAAACCCCAACCCTAACCCTAAACCCTAACCCCGACCCTAGTCCCAACCCTAGCCCCAACCCTAACCCTAAACCCGAACCCTAACCCTTAACCTCTAACCCTAGACCCAGCCCTAACCCCTAACCCTAACCCCTAACCCTAGACCCAGCCCTAACCCTAGCCTTAACCCTAGACCTAACCCTAACCCTAGCCTTAACCCAAGACCCAGCCCTAACCCTAACCCTAAACCCTAACACCAACCCTAGTCCCAACCCTAGGCCCAGCCCTAACCCTAATCTTAGCCCGAACCCTAACCCCGAACCCTAACCCTAGACCTGGCCTTAACCCTAGACTGAGCCCTAACCCTAACCCTGGCCTTAACCCTAGACCCAGCCCTAACCCTAGCCCCAACTCTAACCCTAACCCCGAACCCCTAACCCTAACCCTAACCCTAGACCCAGCCTTAACCCTAACCCTAGGCCAAGCCTTAACCCTAACCCTAACCCTAGCCTTAACCCTAGACCTAGCCCTAACCCTAGCCTTAACCCAAGACCTAGCCCTAACCCTAAACCCTAAGCCCAACCCTAACCCCAGCCCTAGTCCAAGCCCTAACCCTAGCCCTAACCCCGAACCCTAACCCTAGACCCAGCCCTAACCCTAACCTTGGCCTTAACCCTAGACCCAGCCCTAACCTTAACCCTAACCCTAGCCCCAACTCTAACCCTAACCCCGAACCCTAACCCCTAACCCTAGACCCAGCCTTAACCCTAACCGTAACCCTAACCCTAACCCTAGGCCCAGCCTTAACCCTAACCCTAACCCCTAACTTTAGACCCAGCACTAACCCTAGCCCCAACTCTAACCCTAACCCCAGCCCCAACTCTAACCCTAACCCCTAACCCTAACCCTAGTCCCAGCCTTAACCCTAACCCTAAGCCTAGGCCCAGCCTTAACCCTAACCCTAACCCCTAACTCTAGACCCAGCCCTAACCCTGGCCCCAACTCTAACCCTAACCCCGAACCCTAACCCCTAACCCTAACCCTAGACCCAGCCTTAACCCTAACCCTAACCCTAACCCTAGGCCAAGCCTTAACCCTAACCCTAACCCCTAACTCTAGACCCAGCCCCAACCCTAACCCCGAACCCTAACCCTAACCCTAGAGCCAGCCTTAACCCTAACCCTAACCCTAACCCTAGGCCCAGCCTTAACCCTAACCCTAACCCCTAACTCTAGACCCAGCCCTAACCCTAACCCTGGCCTTAACCCTAGACCCAGCCCTAACCTTAACCTTAACCCTAGCCCCAACTCTAACCCTAACCCTAACCCCGAACCCTAACCCCTAACCCTAGGCCCAGCCTTAACCCTAACCCTAACCCTAACCCTAGGCCCAGCCTTAACCCTAACCCTAACCCCTAACTTTAGACCCAGCCCTAACCCTAGCCCTAACCCTAGCCTTAACCCAAGACCCAGCCCTAACCCTAAACCCTAACCCCAACCCTAGTCCCAGCCCTAACCCTAACCTTAGCCCCAACCCTAACCCTAGCTGCATCCCTAACCCTAGCCCCAATTCTAACCCAACACTATCCCATAGGGAGGTATACGGTTATGGGGCAGCACTGTGTTGCACATTTTTCCAGGATAAAATGTTCGCGGTCCCACTGAGTTTCGAACTCGGGTCGCTGGGTTTAGAGTCCAGAGCACTAACCACTACACTATGGAACCCTGGCATGTGAGGGATGGAAGATATATGGTTTCATGGAGGACCTAACAAGCGAATAGTAAGAAAATAGATCAATGCATCAGGGTGGGAGCGCCAAGCAACTATGTTGCAAATTATTTCCTGGATAAGAATTTTGAGTCCCCCCAGAGATTCGAACTGGAGTTGCTGGGTTCAGAGTCCAGCGCACTAACCACAACACTATAGAAGCCTGGCTTTTGGGGAATGGAAGATACATGGTTTCATGGAAGATGTAACAAGCGAATAGGGACGATAGATCAATGTCAAAATGGTTTTATGTGGGAGCACCAAGCAACTATGTTGCAAATCTTTCCTGGATAAAAAGTTTGGGTCTCTACTGAGATTCGAACTCAAGTCGCTGGGTCCAGAGTCCAGAGAAATAACCACTACACTATAGAACCCTGGCATGTGAGGGATGGAAGATAGATGGTTTCATGGAGGACCTAACAAGCGAATAGTAAAAAAATAGATCAATGCATCAGGGTGGGAGCACCAAGCAACTATGCTGCAAATTATTTCTTGGATAAGAATTTTGAGTCCCCCCAGAGATTCGAACTGGAGTTGCTGGGTTCAGAGTCCAGCGCACTAACCACAACACTATAGAAGCCTGGCTTTAGGGGAATGGAAGATACATGGTTTCATGGAAGATGTAACAAGCGAATAGGGATGATAGATCAATGCCAAAATGGTTTTATGTGGGAGCACCAAGCAACTATGTTGCAAATCTTTCCCGGATAAAAAGTTTGGGTCTCCACTGAGATTCGAACTCAAGTCGCTGGGTCCAGAGTCCAGAGAACTAACCACTACACTATAGAACCTTGGGTTGTAAGCCAGGGTAGCTACATGGTTTCATGGAATATCTAACTAGCGAATATAGCTCAATACCAAAATGGTTTTATGGGGGAGCACCAAGCAACTATGTTGCAAATCTTTCCAGGATAAAACATTTGCCTTTTCTACTGAGATTTGAACTCACGTCACTGCGTTCAGAGTCCAAAGCACTAACCACTACACTATGCAATTCACAAATCACTCATGAGCGGGAAGTTAGGTCATTTTCTTCGTTTTGTTTTACAGCAAGGTGGCACCAGCTTCCATGCACATTACCGACACCTACTGGTTGAAGTCATATGAACTGAAAAAAGAAGGAATCACTTTAGGAAGTCAATTGTTCACTCTCGTTCACTGAAAAGATTCGTTCTTTTGAACGAACCGTTCACTCACGAGCCAACACTATCACTCATGAGCCAACACTGGTCGGCGGGCTTGCAGTCGATTCTGACTCACTATGAAAGCTTTTCGTGCGTTTAGCTGAGTTGCATATCAGTTTGTCTTGTTGAAATGTTCAAAACAGGCCCACATGTTGGAATGAGGGAGGAAGCCACAGTACCCTGATAAAATCTTCACAAGCACAGAGAGAATATGTAAAATCTATACAGCAGGGCACACTATTTGAAAGCAAACCTCAGAACTGTAAACCAAACGTTAACCACTGCTTCACCGTGCTACCCTGCATTTTAATTAAAGTATAGGTAGAGATTAAAATTTACACCATTTTTTATTTTATTTTCACAGTCTGTAGTCACATAGCACAGAAAGTACACAGGTCATTTCATGTAGTGGAAAAAGCCAACAAAGACAAGAACTGTCAGTGGTTATCACAACAAGAATAACTACCCAATACATCAGTGCTTTGCCAATGTATTGACAAAAGAACAAAAGTGGTTCATGAGATATTTGGTGAAACCTCATTTTTCAAAATAAGGCAGGTAGAACAACTTGAAGCCTCTTCTTCCTCGGACAGCACAGCTGATGTATATCACATGATACACTGGAGAGAGTTCATAGAATAGGAACGTTATTATTCATATAGCTGTCCGGAATGCAAAAAACAAACAAAAAAAAACTTCTGAGTGAGACTTGACATTTCGTTACCTCCAGGAATGAAGAGCAAGAATCCAGGCACAAAAAAGATGGCGCTTGAAACGCCTGTGAGAAAACAGAATACTGTTGTATTGTGTGTTGGTGTGTGTCTGTTTTGCCAAAGAGGAATTTCTCCCTCCTTTAGAACAGACAATACAGTTTCTATATTCAATTGCCTGTTGATATTGATATTATAGATGTTCTCACATAAAAAACACTGTTACTTCTAAGCAAATGTTTATGTTTCTTACCTGCATTTGGATTCAGCTGTATGACAACACCAGTGAAAATAAGAGCTACAAAAAAAGAGGACATGCAAATTACCAGGGTCCGGTTCAAATTTTAATGGGCTCTTTGGGCCCATGTGGGCATCAAACTTACCAACTCCAGTGAACAGGAGAAGGAAGGAAGCAAGGACAACTCTTCTGTTTTTCTTCACCAGCGGATGAGAAACCCACCTGCTCAACAAATTCATGTACAGTGAGGGACCAGCTTGGGTTGTTTGTGTATATTTGTGTGTGTGATGCGATCTCACCCGCAACAATGTGCTGAAAGTTGTGTGACAGAACTCAAGGTGCTGAAGGACCACTGAGAGCTGCAGTATGACAGAGTGGCAGGGTCACTGTGCAAAAAAAACAACAACATTCAACTGTATCAGTACAAAACACAAACTCATAAAAAATGCAGTACAACCTCACTTTTCCAAAAAAACACAGTGCAACCTTACATTTCCACAATACTCATGCATTTTCGGAAATGGCCAGAGAAACGACTGAATTGATTGTTTAAATTGACACGTAATTTGTGGGCAGGAACTCCATGTATTCATAGTATATAAATATTTCACATGAGTTAGCAGTTTGTGTTTTGTTTGTAATGATTCATTAAAGACATGAAACTGATTTGGGCCAACCTGATTTTGAAGAAGTTGTTAAAAGAGGAATTGCCATTGTTGGTAAGCGGGTCTTCATTTTCCAAATTCTACAATAGAACAGAAAACGGTAAAGCAACAAAAACACCAAAAGCACATTAGTGCAATAGGTGAGTCTTACTTGATACTTCAGGTTACTGTGCTCGGCCGAGGCAAGCAAAACGGGCGAGGGATGAGGTTGAGGTTTAGAGAAAGTCAGAGGCCCGAACGTGAGCTCTGCTTCTCTGTCCTTGTCCCGAGCATCCCATCCGTCAGCGTCCACGCCAGACATGTCTCCTTCTTCATCCACCTCCAACACGAAGGCATCGTCGATAGTGAACTGTGTTGCCATGGTGATTGCCTCTTACGCGTTGATGGCTTGTGGTTTGAGGTTCACTGTGTTTGGGGGAAAATAAGAACAGATGTCATCGCAACTCATAATCATGAGCATAAAAATAGAGACAGCATTTTTTAAAGGCAATTTTAAAATTGGATTTTTGTACTAAAATGTTAGTCCAAGGATAAGTAATTATAAGTTAACCCTGGTTTCCTGCGTGATCTAGTTAACACCAGTTAAATCTTTACTTGTGAGCGCAAAAAACAAGTAATTTGCGTGTTAGGGTAAACAGGAAGGCTAAGCTGCTCTGATCTCAGTCTTTGTTTCCGCTAGACGATCAGATGACCAAGAGGAAAACTTACTATCTTCAAACACTTTTTCCTTCTTAGAAGTTCAGCTGGACTCCAACACGTTTGACACAAGACTTACATATCTCCTCAATTTCTAGTAACATCAGCGGAAGCTGCTGGTAGCGAGATGCTAGCTTTTTGAAAGCGTCAAACGCGTTCCCAAAACTTCCCACTCTCTCGCTCTTTTTAGTTGTCTTCCCCCCCTCAGCAGCCGGCTA
Organism: Syngnathus floridae; assembly: GCF_059516105.1. Classification (NCBI taxonomy): domain Eukaryota; kingdom Metazoa; phylum Chordata; class Actinopteri; order Syngnathiformes; family Syngnathidae; genus Syngnathus; species Syngnathus floridae. Next base: position 14,599,280 of record NC_142416.1, on the reverse strand, counting down.
TCGATTGCACATGCCTGATTACGCCCAGTGGATGTCCGGGAGCGCACTCAATCGATGATCGATTTATCGATGGAGCTACCCATGTTGTTGACCACAGTTTAACTTTTTTCAAGTTCAATCAGAGAATTTATGACTAAAGTTATTTGTTAGAGCTACAACAAAACTACATACATTGTTTTGAAAACTATAAAAAGCCTATATGTGGCAGAATATATATCAAAACATATCAATTAACCTGTTTGGTGCATTTTTTCCCACACAAGTGCGAGTCACTGAAATATGCTAATATTGCACTATATTTGCAACATATCAAGTAACACTATATATATATTTTTTACATATCAATTAAGCTGTTTGGTGCATTTTTTCGCACAAAGTGCGAATCACTGAACTATGATAATATTTCACTATATTTGTCCTGCAAATTGTTCAAAAAACGATTTTCCAATCACCTGCAGGATGCAGTATAGAAGTTCACTTGGCATTTTTGAAGGAGCCCTGCAAAGCTGGTGTGCCCCATGTTCCCCCTTTCTCTACGAAGAAATGCTTGATTTATGCCATCTAGTGGTAAACTGTGTTACTCTAATCTTTTCAGGTCGTGTGGAGGAGACGAATGTAAAATTTTCACAAATAATGCAGGGGCTTCTCGGACCCGGTGTTCGGCACTGGCCACAACACAGCAGCAGCTGCATGGACAAGTTGGATGACTTGTTCACAAGTCTTACAACTGAAGGGAGGAAGGGGCTGGTGGACCTGCTGGTATTTCATTTTTGATGCACTCATGTTGGAAAGAGCAACTCACATTGGAATAAATCAAAAGCTGGTGGTCAAGTGCATGAACCAAACAAAAATTATTAAAACACTTCAGTTTAACATCTAGTATGTTTTTATCCCCCCACTGTAGTTTTGGAAAAATGAATTATGTACTCAAAATGCACCAAGGTCTAAGTGCCACTCATCTAGAAACTAGCACAAATGAGATTTGCTTGAAAGTGCTGCTAATAAAAACTAATGGCAACTCATGGTGTAATCAGACTTTTCAAAATGTTCCCCTCTCCAAAAAAAAAAAAAAAAAAAAAAAATCTCATTGCATTTGGTATGTACTGTGTGGGCAAATAATTTGTTTTCCACTTCTTAAGTGGTTGAGCATGTCCAACAAACAAGAAGATTCCCTAGTAGAGGTTCTGTTTTGTCATTATAAAGAAACATTGTTTTCCAGAGGCTTTACATTTTTGAAAATTTTCACATTTTTAACAATGAAAACACTCACTTATTCAGCTAGGCAGTTTTTTCCTTTATAAGAAAATGGCTGAATGGCTGAGGCGCTTGCCTTTAGACCGGCTCCATATGTAAAGTGCCTTGAGATAACCTCTGCCATAAATCAGCGCAACATATTGTGAAAAAAATTGACTTGACTATTTTAATAATTCAATCTCCTTCGTGTTCACATCTGGACGAGCAACCAAGTCATTATAATTTGGCTTCGGCCGCAATGCTGTATTTGGGGATCAAAGCGCCGCAGCGTTGCAGACTTTGGTTCAGGCCTTGAAAGCACCTTTTAATCAGTTATTAAAAATTGTGTCCTGATATCCACTTTGCATGTAGCCCAAGGCTTCTCAATGGATTTGCTCTATGTTGCGAGATATCAGTGGAACAGATTTCACCTGGAAATCTGATACAGCAATTGCTCCATCCATTCATTTTAGAACTCTAGAACTGTTCCCAGTTGACTATTAGAACCAACTCATGTGACTCCAATGCCGTTAGTGAATAATCCCCCTGAATGAAACTGCAGGTATTATAACAGGTGAAGACAAAACAAGTGGTGAAACGACTTTTGTTTATTTTGAGAAGTAGTGACACAACATGACCACATGATGCCAGTCACACTGCGATCGTAACTGAATAAACCAAGACTTCTCACAGCCCCCTTCCTTTCTTTGCATTTTTACCACTCAGAGCGTTTCGGAAGGCAAGTGTCAAACACAAAGTAGCACATACAAACATCCTGAATGACATCCTGCACAAAAAAAAGCACGCTGATGCCACAAACTGTCAACATATCAGCACGCTCCACTAATACAAGCTGATGATTATTGCTAAGCATGCAGCTACATTGCAGATCAAATGTGAGCAAAGCATGCAGGAGGGGCAGAGTCGCTGACAAAGAATCTATCACAATCATTTCATTTTGATTATCTCATCACTCTGGGAGCTTTTGATGCATAGAGAAAGAAAAGGAGGAGCCAACATGTTAGCTCAAGCTTTTTCTGTCAAAGCCATCCAAAGACTTAGCTGTTTTCATAGTCATGTTCATAGCTTTTTTTTTTTTTAAACCTGAGTCCTTTATCCCATTCAGAATACTATTTTTCTTCTACATTCACAAGGTTGTAGAAGGACTCGATGAATCGATTGGACTGAACATCCCTCAGGTCTCTGGGCGTGCGTTAGTTGACCAGAGCCCGGTTAAGGGCTGTTGATAAATGACACACACATGTTGTCAACAAGCCAAGACTCAGCAGGGGATACTTTTGTGTACAACCAGCTTTCACGTTTTCCACAGACAGATTCTGGGTCATCTTTGCCACTTAGTGTATGAAAATAAACCTGATATTCACTCGTATTATAAAAAGAACTGATCACAGAAATGGTCATTAAGTCCTTATGTCGTGAGTCTCCAAGTGACACACTCTATTAGGATGTATTAGAGGAGTTGAAAGCAATGTCATTCCCATAAATCAAGTGACAGCACCGCGAATGGATGAATCACTACATGATATTGGCCTGCAGGAAATAAAACTTGCATCATTTATTGATTGATATTATACACTTGGAGTAACAATGAGAAGCTCACCTCTCAAACATCAATCTTTTTGCACGTCGATGAGTATGCAGCAAAGTGAATGCATTGAGGCATAAACACTCACTGGACACTTCATTAGGCACGCAATCAAAAGAGAACCAAGACATGAGCTGAATCAAAATGTCGCAAAATATTACAACCACCTCACTGGTAGTTTCCCTCAAAAGCTTTGTGAGGGACATCTTTTAATGCAGTTCTTGTATTGGCTCTCATTGGATTGTGCAGCCGTCTCAAAATTACTTCTATGATTGTGAACCGATGAGATGACACGTAATTGACAGCTTGTCAATTGTGCCTTCCATGCAGGAATGAAAACAACCACTAGAGGCAGCAGAGGGTTGCTGTCTGCTGAGCTGCTTCATTCCTATCCTTGTGTCCCCCTTATTCTGTTGTCTCATACACACACACACACTCACATTGAGCCACAGACTGTGCTTCTTGAAGTTCAGTTGTGATATTTGGAACAGGGCACCATGTTAAAAGAGATGCTGCAAAGACAGAAAATCCAGGCACTCAAATTCTCACTGCCTGCTTCACACATACACATAGAATTACAGACACAAAGACAATGAAAGTTCAAAACACTTGACATGTTAAAGGAACAAATCCACCGAATGGATCTTTTTGTGCTTTTAAAGTAATGAGACTGCGTTACTATACAAGCCAGCATAGCGATGGTGTATTGACACTGTGGGCCTGATTTACTAAAGATTTTCTTGTGCGAAAAAGGCACAAACTTGACTAGTCACGCAAACAGATGTGGAAGCTAACAGGGAGCACCTCGGACTGCGTCCACCAAATGCACAAAATACATTTCATTTTGGTAAAAGTACATGCAATCGATGTCTTAGGCAATGTGATTTAATAAACCTGAGACGAATTGCGATGGCTGCTTTTGAATAATTACCTCTGAAGGCAGGAGCAAGCAAACACGCAAAGGTGAAAACCATCTGCAGTACCTCAAATGCTCAAAACCTTCCATAAAAAAAAACACCACTTTGACACCTGTTGCTAAAACCATGCCACTATCTGTTAGAGAGAGTGCACACGTGCGCACACAGACAATTTAGCGCCTCTTATTTGGGATCTTAGTAAATCCGGCCCAAAGAGTCACATCGCCTCACACAGTTGCGGGCTTCGTTCATGGAGTGAATTCTAATCATCTCTTCATTAGTTGTACATTTGAACAAGGACATTAGAGCGACTTGCACAAGGTCTAAATGACAACGTTGTGTGTATCCCTTTTGTTACATTTATGAGGGCAATTTGGTTCACCATAAAAAAATAAACACCACACCTTTTTAACATCACTGATGTCATAATGAAGATCATTTACAAATAATCGGAGCTGTCGGCATTAAATGATGGATTTCATCTTCATCACGATGACATTATTATTATTATTATTATTATTGCAGTTTTTGTTCTTTTCTTTGATCATTCAGGGGGGGTGCATGTGTGTTTACTGTGTCTGGTGTGATTTAGTCCGTTTTGTCGCTGCTCGGGGCTCCTTGCTGTGTGAGCGTATGCCAGTACTCCACTTTTTTTCCTTTGTTTTTGAGACACTCGAACCAGTGTCTGAGTCTCTGTCCGCTTGCGTTGATGCCTAGCTCCACGCCACCTGGAATCACAGGGCAAAAACACACCAGAAAGTAAGAACGTGAGTTGGATGAAAAATGTTTGGCTCGGGAATTAGGAGGAGGTGACGCTACTGAGCATGATGGGTGGGAGGTGACAAATATGCAGGAAATGAGCCAGGTGATGGAGCAACAGACTGCAAGAGAAGCACGGTCATTTTCGACATAGGGTGTTATGATACAGCCTTTCCCCTGGTTGCCATTGCACAGTTAAAGGAGCATGAAATGTCATAAAATAGTATTATGGCGGCACTGCCTTTTAACAGTGTACAAAATGACAGCCGCAAGCCACCACGGTTTGTTGATGTGCGACTCGTCTCGGCTCAGAAATGAACTCTGCCTGAAACGACGCTGCTGGGAATATTGGAAATGATCTTCATTTTCCGCATTCACTTTCTATGTTCCTTTCCGCTCACATCGGCGAGACAACGTCTGAACCTGTTAAGGGAGGTTTTATAGAATCATGGCACCCAAACACTCCCACCAACTCCAAATGGAGGTCGACAGATGTTCCCTGAGCCCGAGGGTCGCTCGGGACAACCCGGCCGTCGATGGTGAGGGAGAAGAACTGCTGAGGAGGAGGAACTGAGCGATGATGAAGTTCAGTTTGACACCCAGGTAGGAAAGGAGCAGCTGTGCAGCCCGCTCACATGACTTTGCCCCTCACGAAAACCTCCCGAGCTAAAAATGTTTACTCCCTCGGCTCCGACTGCAAAAGCTTCAAGGGCGCCAAGTAATAACGCATCGGATTTATATGACGCTTTACTGGTGTCTGCAAAACAGAGCTCTTAATTGAGTCATTAATCACTCATTGATTGAATTACAGGCAGCACGGTATGCTAGTGGTTCGCACATTTGCCTCACAGTTCTGAGGTTTGGAGATTGTAACTCAATTCTATTGTCTTGAAAGTCGAGGTACTATTGCGAAACAGTGATAGACTGCGCCTCACCCTTGAACTAGGCGAGTGGTACAAAAATGGAGGCATGATTAGATAGACGCCTTTGACATTTTGGACTATACTATGCTGGTACGAACAGTTTATATGGAATGTCTCTTGTCCCCGGACACAAAGCAAGGTCGCAAAGGAGACAATTGGATGAATTTGATATGAAAGAACTTTGGAGTGAGTTTTAAGTTCAACACATCAAACAGTTTTGGGATGAAGAAGACCAGAGATAAAGGGCAGGTCCTCTAACCTCACAACTGTTCTTTTAATGGATGGACACACTCCCAATATCTTGAAGAAAGTGCTCCCAGAAGAACAGCTGTACTAACTGTAAAGGCAAGATCAAGTCCATGTTTTTTGGTGCCTGTAATTTTTCAAAGATGGAAAAATGTCAGGTACGCTTACTGCAGCCCTTGCCAATCTTAGACAAGTTAATTATTAACACATTGTTGAAGATGTAACTATTTTGGGATGTGAAACTGTCATCTTTAGAGCTCACCATTCTTGATGAGATTCATGATGATGATGATGAAGATGGGGACCATGATTGATGATGACGATGATGATGGTGGTGGTGATGATGGTTTTCTGCAGCAGCTTCAAACATCTCAAACACCTGTGCCTGACATGACACATTCAGTCATGGTTCTAGACACATCTGCAGGTTTTTCTAAGTAAAATTTGTTGAATGAGCAAAAACTCCACATGAGTCTGGGTAGCTCAGTTGGTAGAGCTTCAAACATTTTTGTATGTAGATTGAGCTCTTGCAATGATAGGGCCTTACTAAACTGTATGGTCAATATACTAACATGTAAAACACTCCTAAGAGTAAAAACCATGATTAACCACTTTAAAAAGTGAAACGGTGAAGCAAAAAATCCTTAATTATAATGAAGGCACAATGCAAAAATACCTTAATTATCAAACATGTGTAAACAAAAAAATGATCACTGTCAATAGCAACAGATAAAAGCAAAGCAAAGCAAAGCAAAGCAAAGCAAAGCAAAGCAAAGCAAAGCAAAGCAAAGCAAAGCAAAACAAAACAAAACACACACTAGTATCTCAATTTTAAAAACAATTGAGTTAGACTGACGATCTTTTGTCCCAGCGGGGCTAATAACTCACTGGGTTATCTCAACAGTGAGTCCTTCCCCCCAACCAGTGCACACACCGAACATGGCAAAAAGCTCTGATCTGAACACCTCGAACTCACTAGTCTGTTTCTTTGTACCACTCTTCATCCTTCCAATCACTCCTGAATCCCCCCCATGTGTTTTATCTTTTGCATGTGCACACCAGGCTGCTGCAAAGCTGTTTAGTGGGAGTGATTCCACAAGCATGAAAGCATGAACACTGCAGAGCTGGCAAAAAAAAAAAACTATTTCTTAAGCCTCTCATTTCCTTGATACGTTCAATCTCTATTTTGCCAGCTCGATCAGACTCCCCATGCATCATAATTAAGTCTCATCTCGCAGCACTTTTTATGCATCTTACTTCAATGCACCTCTCCCTTGCTCGTTCCCCCCACCCACGCTCGGCCTGGTTTTGATACTTGTTGAAATTTGCTACATTCTCTTATCTCTTGTCTCCTTATCATCAACATAGACTACATTGCCAAAAGCATTTGCTCACACGCCTTGACTGGCATATCCATTTAAATCAAATTCCATTCTTAATCCATTGCCGTTAAAATGAAGCTAAACAAACTTCATCGCTTCTGTTTTAATTATGGATATCTGCAACAGAACGGTATAACTCCAGATCAGTAAGAGATACCAACATTTTGGTTCTAACTAGTCCAGTTCAAGCTAGCTTTTTCTCATTCTTCGCAACATCTTTCCAGTTTACCTATGAAGTCATTGCTCATTCCCAAGTCGTAGTCCCACACTGAGATCTCAAGGGTTTTCTTAGCCAGCAAGTCCAGAGTCACCTCATAGGAAAATTCCTGTGCACAATGAAGACACAAACACACTACATCAATTACATCAGTTAACAGCGTGACTTTTACCTGCTAAAGAAAATACTCAAGCCAACTAAATGTTAAGTGTTTTTCACTTCAATGTATTATAAGATCAGTTCCAATAATATGCCTCATCTGAAAGTATGTGTGTGTATTTTGCAACAAATAATGTTTTTAGTCTAAGATGTGGACTCAATCCAGATTTATTTACTAGCAAACACAAGTCGGAATGTTGATCTCTTGTCCTATATATTCATCATTTGGACCCCAATGTTTTGATTTGAATAAGGCGATTGGCCTCACTGTTCCAATACATGCATTGAGCGTGTACCTCATTGAATTCAGGGTTGAGAGTCTTTTTCTTCACCGACGTCTTGTACTTGGATTTCTTCCCCATGTCTGGCTGTAAGATGCTTAGAGGACAAGAAGAAAGACTTTACATCACTCATCGGTATAAAAGTAAGACAAATTTGTGGCACTGCACGCAGGCGTCAAATGTTATCATTTATAAGCCTTCATCAATTAGTGAACATAATCACACACTGTGACACAGTGGTCTACTAAGACGCCTTGATTAAGGGCACCGCAACCACAGATGAATGGGGGCTACATACTGCATATTTGCTTCTACCTCAATAGATGCTGCTCCACAATTTATCTATGTGTGAATCATCTATGTTATCTACCTGGGGAAAAAAAACATAACAGTTGGTGGCTGCTATGACCTTGACAATACCACCATGTGCCATTCTAAACATCATTGCGACAGCACACTCAAGCCTGAACCGAATAGAACAGACTTAAAATAAAAAAAATAAAAAAATAAATTAAAAAAAAGGATTCTGGAGCAAAGACATTTTGCAATATTTCATTGCTGACCTCAAATGTATTAGGCAAAATGATCTGATAGATAGCTAAGTATGCCACTATGAAGAAATATAATCCAAATACACAAGTATGTCTTTGGAATGTGGGAAGAAACCGGAGCAAACCCACGCAGGCACGGGGAGAACATGCAAACTCCACACAGGGAGGGCCAAAGCCAGAATCAGGAGATGGAATCCTAACTATGAGGCGGACGTGCTAACCAGTGCCGCCCTAATCCAAATACAAATCAAGGCAATTGAAATAATTACCTTTTTAGTTACAGGGCACTTTTTTATCACCTGTCCACAGAGGGTGATTTTAGCCTTTAATTAGCTGGTGTTGGTGGATCGCTCCTGTCAATTTAGGAAAAGGCCAGGCATGTACTTTCTCTTCATATTTCTAGTATGCAGAAAGGAGCAAGATGACTGACCTTCACCCTTACATCTCAAACTTCAATCAGGTGAACTTTCACGACGGAATCAAACAATTTTTGTGGAACGAAATGGTCTATTTGAATATCAGAGCTCTCCAAATATATTGTACCCGGACTTTTCTGGAATGGAAGTCGTTAATCCCGACCACTTTTTATCTCTTTTATTTGACGATAAACCTTGCTGAATGGAACTAAATGGAGACATCGCGTTTATCATAATTCTTTCGAAGATAATTGTGACCTAGAAGTCCTTTGGACAAAGAAACACAAGTGACAGAAGACCACAGAGAGATCCTAATCATGCCAAGGTTGGAGGAGGAGATACGCTCCAGTAAAGAGGCACCAGACAGGTTGCCAGAGGGCGGTGGGAGTCATCTGTGTGAATTCCGAGTTAAGACTTTCAGGTGGTGCGAGATCTCACTCCTTGCGCAACCTCTCCCATCCACCCCACGGGTGACAGACAGCTAACGGCAAGGCATGGACTGTCGCAGCGGCACCGGAACCAGAGCAAAAGATGCGAAAATGGAGAGACAACAAGGTGATGGAAAAATGTGATTCACCATACGCTTGTGTCAGCAATGAAAAGGAAAACAGGTATCAGAAACAATTTTCTTTTCAATCTTTCTGTCTGATGAGCAAGAGGCAGAGTCATCAAATAAGCAATTGGAAGGGAGCACAGTATGCCATAGGTTTCGTCAACACAACTAAACAATCCTCTCAAATAACAAAGTTTGTGTACAATAAAGATAATTTGAAAAGTAATTTGAGGAAGGCAGCCAAAGAGCAGTAGCAATTGAACCGGTAAACAGAAGCTTGGGGATGAGGCTCCGGGGAGGTCTTACTCCAGCCTGTGCCAAATCTCATTTTGCATGGTCTCCAATGCGGCGCAGATGGGGGAATTCCAATTTCCAGTTTTCCAAAACAAACAAATGCAATATTGACAATAGCGATGCCTCAGCCAAAGCCATTCTACACAGCCCCGATACAACTACGCTTGCATTCAAAATATTTCAGAACACAAGACACTGGTCCACAGAGATAGGAAGGATTATTCTCTCACTTTTTAAAAACATGTTCAGTGGTCTTTACACGGAATACACTCCACTGAAAGAAAAGCTCAACTGTGACTCATAGCTATTATTCATACTTGTCTAGTACCATGCAATGTTTTCTAATACGGATCTTCAGGGAAAGGCAAACAAAGCAACGTGAGGAAAAAGGTGAAGTGACATGTTAAACCTTTAAAAAATAAGATTTTGGATAGATGGCGCTGAGTCCTCATACAGTTGTACACTGCAATTTAATTTAATTTTAGGTCTCTAATGTAAAAGAAAAAAGTTACTTCAATAAATGTATGTGATATACACTGACAAAACTAATCTGTTTGATAATATTTTATATCCTGATAAAAATCCTTTTAGCGCAGACCATTAAATGATTTTGATTACAAGCCAGTTTAATAAACTGCAGCAGCAGCAGCTATCCAATAGTTGCTATTTCCCTATTAAATGACTCCATTTTAAACACCACGAAAACGACAAACACACATGCATTCCAAGTAGCATGAGATTTGCAGATGTTTCAAGCAGCAGGGTCATGGGCTTGGTCTCTGGTGTTTAGGGTGAAATGTGTCACACACACACACACGAAACACAAAAACATGATTTAAAAGAACAAGTGAGGTAAAGAAGGTTGACGATCGTGGGTAGAAGAGCGAATAAAGAGAATGATAAAAAGTTTGAGATGAAAAGGAAAGAGAAGCATGAGATACAATTTCTGTGCACATTTTTGCATGGAGTGCAAATGGGGAGGATGAAGTACTAGAATGTGAAGTAGTGTAACAAATCAATGCCTCAGGGCCAAATGAAAAGATGTGCATATCAGAGAAAGTGCGTGGTTGTGAAGCACATCTTTCCCACTTGTGGAGCTTTTAGCCAATGGCGTCATTCAGCATTTTGCAGATGAAAAAAGAAAAAAAAAACACTTCAGCTCTCTTCCATTAACTGCCTTTGACCAAATAATGCTTCTTGAAAACCCTTCATTGTGCGCTCCTTCAGTGACTCATGCTCAATCCAGGATATTTACAGCCTTATGTGCTGCGGCAATGGTCAACACTTCAAGTTCAGTGAGAGAAAGCTGAAGTTTTTTTCCCTTCTGTATACACAGTGAGAAATCGTATGCGCAATGTCTGCCCTGAGAACGTCTGCAAAAGCGTCAGCTTTGTCCATTTGATGTCAGATTTTGCAGAAAATAACTATTCGGTTCTATCAAAGTGGACAAAACAGGATGTCGTTGCCTGTCAGAGTCAAAGTATCGAATAAAATAAGAAACATTGACTACCTCAAGAATGATAACAAAAGTACAAGTCTGACAAAGTGGAAGAAAAGGAAAAAATAAGACTTGAATTTAAGTCAGAATTTAGGGAAAAAAGGAAATAGGCAGAAATTAGGAATTAAAAATAAGAATTGAACAAAACAAGTATCAAAAAAGGCTCTGATTATTATAAATTACATATTTTTCTTTGTGTTAAAGTAGATTTTTGACAAAAGTGAAATCAATGATTTTGCTTGTCTGAATTTTAGTTTGTAACAAATCATAAATAGAATGAATAGACATGAATAAACTCAGCTGTAGTTAGAGTAAATTCTTAAAAGGTTTTTGCTAACTAGAGACATTTTTAAGTGTGGATTATTTTTATGCATGCAACCCTTTTGTTACTCTTGATACGGTGTGATGAGAACTGATCAACGGTGAACTCAAATGTGGACACGGTGCAATGTTCTGCAAATGCTGCAACAGGAACATTTCCTCCAAAATCAGTTTACATAGTGTCTACAAACAAAGAGAGGAAGTAAGGTTGATTCATAAAAGATGTGACTCACATTTTGACAAAGGGGTCAGAGTAGCCATTGGAGTCCATGGCGGCCAGATGGGCACAGCGTATGATCCCAACCAGCAGGCAGCCCTTCTCCGTGTTATAGCACAACGACACCAGGATGCGTCCCCGCTGCCCACAGAGAACACACATTTTTTACAAAAACATACACACGCACCGAGGTCAACACTGCTAGGAAAAAGCAGTAGTACTCCGGAATTAACCCAGAGAAGATTAGAATTACAGTTTCCTTTTTAAGCCTGGAGCATTTGCTGTGTGAAAGTCTACACTGTAGTTAAAAGCTTTGTCTGGGCTTAGGAACGTGACACTACTCCATTACCCCTTGAGGCCAAACGCTATTAACACGCGTCTCTAAAATCACAAGAAGGGTTTCGATAACAACCAGTGGAGAACCACACCGAACTGACAAATGTCAGCAATTCAGTATTCCCTGTAACGTGCCCGATGTCTCCTTGGCATGCATTTTTTCTGTAGGATATTGCGGTGTGAAAGATAAGAAACTCTTGTAGATACAAAATGAGAGAGAAAATTATTGTTGATAAAAAGATAAAGCTGGTACCTCCTCCTCTGCCACCAGCGCTCCCTGCTCCACTGCTTGATTGTTGGATTCTTTGTTCTGGAACCAAAGAACGTGGATATGCGGTGATGTCAGAGAGATCATAAAATGTACAGGACAAGGCATCACAACCGTACCTGTGCAATTCTCTCCAAACCCATATTGTAACGTTTGTTGTCACCCTCTCTGAGCTTCTTCAGAGCCACTCTCACCTCGCCGATGAATTCATTTCGTCCCAGTCTGTCCATGTCGCATACGCACAGCCTGCATGACACCAACACGAGACAAGATGCGTTCGTGCAAAAGACAAAATTGGGGATTCGATGAGCACGATGAGTCAAGGCACAATGATACACAATTGGCACGAAAAGGCACATTTGTTATCCTTTCTGTTCCGTTAGCCAGTCAATGTTGTGTGATGATTAAGTATGGCCGGGCTCTGATTTATGAAAGAGATTTTGGTACCCTTACCAACTTTTTACAATGGCGTGACATAAAAAAGATGACATACTGTAGCAAACTCAGGCGAATATCAAGCTAATGTGCGATGTCATTTGTTATGAGCTGTAAATTCCGTCTAGCTTCTTCGTCTAGGATTTTATTCACCAAGAACTCCTTTTCATGCTAATGGAGGTGACTCTTTTATATTCTTTCAGATATGCGCTCTCTTGTACACACACATACAAACACCTTCTTTTTCAACTCTTCCAGTCCCCTTGGATGTTCGGCAGTGTAGCTCCCTAACTCATGACCACGGCTGTCTAGTGATTTATATGCATAAGCTCCATCGCATACTGGATGTGTCGTATGGGTTGGAGATCAGATAAAGGTTGTGGTGAAATGTCACAGCAGTTCCGGGAAAAGCGCCTACATGAAAATCCTTGCACCTTCCCCCCCACGTTTCCTCTAAAAGCTCAACAGATGCTCATGAAGAGATATGATTTTATGCCATCAACATAGCCAACCAGCAATGAATGCAAAGCTGTGATTCTTTTTTTTTTAAATTAAAATTAAATTTAAATTGTGATCATATGCAATCTTCTAAGAAAAAGTCACAGAAACAATATTTTTCCGCCTCTTTTCCGACACAAAACGTACGTTTTAAAAGGACTGCAACAGCGACAGACATGTTGCTGTGCTTCTCATCATCACTACCGCCAACATTTCATCCTTTCAATGATGCTGCATGTATTAGCTTGCGATTATTTCTTTGTCTATTTGCTCTTGAAAAGCGTACAAACAGTGAAGAAGAATTAGACCTACAAGGAGACATTAGTGGAATCCTATCTGCTTCAGTGAAAAGAACAACAAGAAAAAGAATTGTAGTTTCCTCATAAATCCAAAATATATAAAGGCTGATAGTTTACTTATAAACTCGAGATGGGAATTCCTTCCCCTTTTGCTATTTTGTTTTGGAAACAGTCTATCATAAAAGTCCCATAGCGACATCCTCAAAAAGCAGAGGAATCAAAAGCTGCCAACAAAGGTCAAGTCTGTATCTTAAAACAACAATAACAACAAAACAGAGTTCTTTCTTTAACTTCTGATTAGAATATTTTCCTTCAAGACCCATTTTGCACCTGACTGAATGTCTCACCTGAGGCATCCAGCAGCCAAATTCAACCTTGGACTGCATCCAATACAAAATTAAGTATTACATTTGCCTTTATCTCTCCATGGCAGAGGACAGCGCGAGTCTATTAGAAAGTTTGACGGGGAGATCGAAAGATAGAAAAAAACGAGGAAAGAGACACAGGCATACACACAGGCATGAAAGCACCGTTACATCTCTCCCCTGTTAACTGCCAGCCTGATGGCCATTTTAGCAATCAAATCCAAAAAGGACACCCATAATTCACCTGCGGTATGCAGTTCACAATCTTTTTTTTTTTTACGGAATGAGCTGCATAAAAATTGCTGTGAGGGGAATTTTTTTTCAACTGCACATTATCACTGTCACGGTTGTCTAAACCATTTCAGAGGTGCCTCAGTGGAGAGGCAGACCGCAGTGACTGATACAGATTGAATAGTATTTGGACATGATGTTGAATCACTCAAAATGATTTAAAAAAAAAGCTACTGTACTTCATATATCGATGTCAAAGCAGAACAATACATTCATTAATGTGAAAAAAAAAACCCCGACATCTTTTATGTGAAATAAACATAAACATGTCAAAGTTTTAGACAGACGGCTGCTAATCAGGGGCAGATTTAGTCCATCTTTGTCACCATGTCTGGTTTTTCAATCAAGATCGAAGCACTTCGGGCAGCCTTCGTGCATCAATTAAAGGATTAAAGCTTGTAAGAGTCCAACCGTGAAGTCTTCACTGAGGACATTAATTAGGTTATTCTGCTGGATCATCTTTAAAAACTGACAGGAGACTACGCTGCCAACTTTCAATTTTGTATCAAATGTACTACTGTAATGGACTATTTAAAGCAGATGGATGTGGAAACTCATCTTCTATTTAGTGGACAGTTGAATGCGTTTTGCCATAGCATCCAAATGATAGATCGTCTCTATGAAGGGAAAAAAGGTCAACATGGTTGACAGACAACAGGATAGACAACTTTGCTTTTGAAAGTCCTGATGTGATTAAGTTACTGATGAAATCCATCACTGAATTGAGTTTGGTCTTTTTGCAGTTTTACCCAGCTCGACTAATTAATACCTGGAGGGTCTACACCGGCAGCACCATCCCTAGAGAGTGTTTGGCTCACGTAGCGTGCGGATCAAACAGCACAGCGTCCCCCTTGTCGCACACGCAGCAGAGAGCAGCCAAGTAGAATGCGGCAGGGCACGAGCCAGTGAGTCAACATCTCTCTGGGGATGCCCCTCTGTTTTTGCCATTCCCTAACACTGCTTTGCTCTGCGTGAAATAATGAGAACAAACTCCATTTATTGGCTGAGGTGTGGCGCTGGCATACAAACACAACCAGAGAGATTTTGATTCTTTCAAATTCTCATCTCTTTTTGAATGTGAGCTTTTCATTTGCGCTCAGCTTCCTACTGTCCCCGTTCTTTTGTTTGTTGCCATTCACTAAGACTTCAAATACATCAATCCCACAATAATCTGTTAGATTCTCTTCACTGACCCTGTCATCTTCCTTCGTCTAAGCATCCTAAGTTTCTTCATCCAGCCCGTATCTGCCACTTACCATCAGTCACACTGTATCCCACCCCACCCTGCTCACTTTGTTCTTCTCTGGAACCACCCCTGACTCTCGGACATGCGCCGCCTCCTCCTCTCTTTGGCTCGCCAGCACCACCATGCTGTTTGTGTCTGTGTCCTTGGATAGAGGTCAGATGGGTTTTCTCTAGTTTGAGGGATCTCTGCTGGCGCGTGTGCGTGCGTGTGTACGTGTATATGTGTGGTGGTGCATTTGAGGAAGACGTATAAATTGTGGTTTTGTCTGTGGGAGATGAGCTTTGTTTGGCAGGGTGTGTTTTGTCTATATCCAGAGGAGGAGCCATATATGTACGTTCGTGCACTCCTTCCACCAGTTGCCCTTGACATACACAAAGGAGGACACACACACACGGACGCACTTGCCTGGCTGCATTTGTGTTCAAGGGAGATGAATGCACTGAGCGTGCGTGTGTGTGCGCTTGTGTTTCCTCAGGATAAACAAAGTCACCCAACACGATTACGAATCCACTGTGACACTCCTTGCACGCAGCGTATACGCTCCCTGCCAGTCTCTGAATCATCTTACGGGACAGCAAAAGTGTATTTGAGTTTTTGGGTCAAGTTGGCAACGTTTGACCTCAGACACTCCATATGGAGACAATCTCAGCACAGCTGACACCTGAGGAGAAGCAGCAAGTGTGGCAGTTGGCTGCAATAATAAATTACTTGGAAAAGCCCAGAAGAACGTGCGATGAGCTGCAGGCAGTTTGCAGGGAATCTCACCCCCCCACCCTTTGCATGAAAATGGTCAGTTGTCCGCCTGGGGAACACCACAAATTGCAAGATAGTGACATGAAGCTGAGATCCTACCTGAGCGTTTTGGTGGTCATGTCAGCCGCTGTGATTCCGTGATACACCAGTGTCTCATTCCAAACTGGGTTTAGCGTGTTCTTTAGAGTCTTTGTGCGAAGTTTGTTGGCCTGTAGAGGGAAAAACATCTGAGCAGCATTCGTGCGAAGGGGATGAGAGAAATGTGCAAAGGGCTGGGATAGCAAATTCATCAGATCAGAGAAAAAAAAAGGACAAAGGATTGGAAAAAAAAATGACCACGAGGGAATAATTTATCTCAGCCCCTGAGGAGATCTCGGACATCTGTTGAGCGAGCGTGAGAGGCCACGAGGCCTCCCTCTCTTCACCTGTCCATCTGTCTTCCTCGCAATGTAATGAGGCAGAGCCTCAACGGCAGTTCCAAATGCAGGAGACGTTTAAAGTGCGCAACACAATCAGAATGAAAATTTAAAGCTTTCCGGGAAGTGAATTGCATGCAGGCTCCTAATGGTGCGCCCATCTCCTCGCTTGCTGCTTCATTTCCTACAGTTGCCTTCGGGATGTTTTTATCCTACTGAGGATTTGACTGGAGAGTTCATGTCAATATCACAGAAAAAACTTTTCCCTTCACCTTCAGTTTATGTTTGACCCTAATCAGCTATGCCTGTCTTCACTTTATAGTTGACAGATTTCAATTCCAAAAATAAGTGTAAATCCTTTGACCCAAGATATTCTCGCTGTCATTTTGCATGACATGTGACATGACATAACAGTTCAATACGCCAAATTTATGTGTGCATGGAAATGTTGGCTGTACGCAAAATACTGTGACATTTAAATTGCACTAGGTCTGCACTCGTACCTTGCCATAATAAAATAAAAGTAAAAAAAAATGTAAAATAAAATACAATAATTTTTTTTAGGAGGGGCTGGGGAGACGAAAGTAAGGACTTGCTGCTGTACCCAGCGATCGGACCCCAGATAAGTGGAACAAGATGGATGCATGGATGGATAGATTGGATGGATTAAGAAAGATTATCCCAATGCTTTTACTAATGTTCTTTTATTGTTTCAGTCTTGGTATTAAGGTACTTTAATACCTTTAATACAGGTATTGTATGTAGGGAAGTTCAAACTGTGGTATCGTGCAGACACTAGTTCTTAATCTGGTAATACTCTCCGAAAAAGAAAAATTGCGACGATAACCTATCAAGGCTGAATCCCAAGTTGCTGCCCTGTGTTGTTGAAACAACACTTTGTAAATGGTAAGTATTTGAGTCTGGACAATGGTGTCTCATATTTCATTAGAGGTATTGTGCAGGGTAATACTCATGTCCCAGAATTGCTTGCCCTATGACCACTTTCTGCAGCTGCTACAAAAAGCCAGAATGCTCTTCCATCACTTACTCCTGCTCATGTCTGCAGCGCCGAAGATAAACACCTCATCTTTCATGCTATATCGTCTGCTCAGTGAGTCTGTTGCGAGAGCCTCGAGAGCCACAGCTCCTTCCTCTCCCCTTCTTTGTCTCTTTTTGTCCCCACATCCACAAAATAGGGACCCCATCATTATTCATCTTTGTTTGTTGAAAAGTAAAACAAAAACATATTTATTATAAAAGTCACGTTTTGTTTTACTGACTATGATTGATTGTTTCAGTCTAAACCACCACGTTATGCAATAAGCACGATTTCAGTTTCCCTTGTGTCAGTGCCTTCATCATCAGCCGTCTTTTAAAACTTTGTTTCTAAATGTTTTATCTTCATCCTCCATCTGCCCGTTCGCATTTACTTTCAGTCAGTTCCCTCCATCTGTCCGCATGCATCCATTGTCTACTTGTTGCACTTTTCTCCTTCAGTTACTCTTTCCTAGAGATGTGATTAAACAAGGGTTGACTTGGTTTTGACACATTGTCAATACGATTTCCAAATGCGAAAGAGTGGGTTGGAGTAGACAAAAGGTATCGTCGTCAACCTTGTTCTTCTTAGTCTGTAGCGGAACTGTATTTTCTTTGTTTTACTCTGATAATCATTGATAATGTATCAATATTTATTATTCTAATGAGCATAACCTAACACAAGCCATTACAAACTTTTGTCACAACCATCATAATTTGTCCCTTTATCAACAAGTTTTTGTATAGCGGCGGAGGAGGGAACTCCCCCTGATCATCCAAAAAATCTGGAACACCAAAAAACCCCCGCTGTATCTCCAGAATTCAGTGCCACATACTTTAGTTCAGAACTTTTTCCAAATGTTCATCAACTATTTAAAAAAATGGGTTGTACATTTAAAATCAAATCTCTGACTTTGACTAAATCCTCCACAGCCGAGACGAGTCATTCTTGAGCAGATGCTGCGTTAACTTTAAACAACATATGCAGCATGACGAGAGCGAAGTAAACTGTGAGTTGGAACATGTGCACCTCCGTTCCCGCTAAAGTCCCTCCTTCACATGCATCGACTGAACGCAGGCATGAGTAGGCGAGCGCGTCCGTCATACTCTCTTCAGCGTGTGTGCGCTCCCACTTGTCAAGTGACGTGGCCCCCGTCTGGTGGATATTAAACTAATGACGGGCCACGGGTACTTACCTCCTCATTGACGCATTCCCAGCGTCCCGCCTACCCGCCGCTTTACTCCCATCAACACTCGCCTGTTGACGTGAGCCGTGTAACAATCCTCTCTGTTTCCATGACAACCACCTGCTGCTGCCCTCCCTTTATGTCCCCCCCCCTCACTCCGCATCTCTTCTCTTACCCCCCCTCCTTTCCTCCCTCTCCCTTCCCGCCTCTCTGAGTTGATATTTCAAGGTCAAAGAAGGTCACAGCGATATGGTGAGACAGAGACGACGATAATGGTGGAAAGCGAGCGGCGAGACTAGGAACAATGCGGGAGCAGACACAGGAGAGGGCTGCGGGACAAAAAGACGCCCCAGACTGTGCGATGGTTGGCATCTTGATCTCACCAAAACTGACTCATTGGACCTATCGTGGCTCAGCATGCCCTCTCTCTCTTATCACAGCCTCACTTCATAACCACCTTGAGCTAAACTGGCCAACAACAGGTTGCCAAAAGCATGGGGCTGCAAGTTGTGGCATGCCTTATCTTCCCACCAGCTTGAGCCGGAGACAAAACAAGAGCAGCGCAGCCGAGCAGAACGTGTTTGTGCTCGATAAAGCGGCGTATTGAACAAGGCGCAATAAGAAAGAGCCCACCGCGAAGCTCCCTGCTCGGCGGCTCGACACGACGCACTAAATAAGCCCGCTGCTCTGTGACACTTTGGGAAAAGCCTTTTCTCAGAAAAGATGGCCCAGATTTGTAAAAGTCAACGCACTTGTGTATTTTTCGTTTTTGTTTGCGTAAGGTGTAACCCCATGTTATTGATAGCCACTGAGGTAATGTTGGAGTAGAGACCTTGCTAGCCCCAGGAAGAAGATGAAGCTTGACATAGGGATCAGCCAGCCCATTGGAATCCATGGCTTTCAGTCCCTGTGAACACACGCACACAAAACACACGTAACTGTACTGAAGTGTCGGATGTGACGTCACGCCCTTGAACATTTCGCACGAACAACAGGGTCAGAAAAAGACAGCAAACATCACAATAGTGCTACCGGGCCTTTCCATTCCGTGCCACTGTTTCTGACTCCCCTCGACTCAATTGTGGTGACCTCTAGGGAGTCGTTCAAAACGGATTTACATAATTCTTACTCATGCGACAGTTTACAGTATGTAAGGCTGGTGTCCTTGGTCCAAATAAATGTGTCTATGAAGCGTGATACATTTCAGGGAGGATTTCTAGAAGACATCAAAGTTGCGCTTACCTTTGCCTTGTGAATGGTGCAATGGAGACAGTTATTCTCCTGATCAAAGAGAAGGGTGAACTCCAACGTCCCCAAATAGGCTGGAAAACAACAAAGACGACACCAATTACTGACGGGACTCAGCCGCACTCAAAAGCTGTGAGTCCCAAAAATATGAAGTTGCCAAATAAGAATTGACCCGTCTTGTAGATTGAAATTTCAGCGACTGGAGCAACTTTGCACTGCAGGGATCTATAGTGACATGGGCGCGCACTTTTCTCCAAATTACACTGTGAGCACATGTTGTTTTCTCCGGAGGAAAAACTGGCCTTGAATGGAAAAAGATGACTCTCCATTTTCAAGTTTTAGCGCTGGCTCTGTTCTTTTTCTGCTGCAATGCACTTTGATTTCCATATAAATGAACAAACACAGACATAAACTCTAAAGGAACTTACTGTCGTCATCATCGGAGTCAGCTACTTCCTCCCTGTCTCCATCGTTGTCCCCCCGCCTCTCGCCATCTTTGAAGCCTCCGCCCATCTCACCGTTGAAAGTCTCCTCCTTAAGGATCTTCTTCTCCCGCGGGGGTGGCGGCGTGCAGGGATAGTCGTGGAAACGCGGGAAGAAGTCTGAGATCTGCGGGATAGGGAGGATGGGACCCGGGCACACGTTGATGGCAAAGTGCTCCTGCATAGAAATCTTGACGGGCGAGGGAGGGGGCAGGGCCGACGGGGAGGAGGCCGATGAAGAGGGCGTGGAAGTAGAGGAAGGTGGGATGGTCAGGTGGGAGGCGGAAGGGGGCGGCGGTGGTTTGGAGACGCTCA
This sequence comes from Syngnathus floridae, assembly GCF_059516105.1. Classification (NCBI taxonomy): domain Eukaryota; kingdom Metazoa; phylum Chordata; class Actinopteri; order Syngnathiformes; family Syngnathidae; genus Syngnathus; species Syngnathus floridae. The sequence goes on along the minus strand of NC_142416.1, from coordinate 14,578,533 downwards.
TGTGGGCTGCTGAACGGGACTGGGATAAAGAAGGAAAAGAAGACAAGTTGAGGAGACAGCAACCGGCGGCTCGGCCCTCGAGGAGACAAACAAAACAACACACAAGTCTTCCTCCTGAGTGTTCAACTTTTCATAGGAACTGACTTTGTAGGACAGCACCCGTTGCGTTTGAATTCACATCACATCTTCCACACTGACAACGGGGAGAAAAAGAGAGAAATATGTTTCACTTTTCATCTGTCCATGAGAATCGGAGCTCTCAAATGCCAAAATAGAACTTGCCAAGTTGCCACAACGTTTGCCACTTCATAAAGTGTGACTCACACTTTATGTCGGTGCACCGAGTCTGTGCTTTGGATGAATATTCCAATGTAACATTGTAAAGTCTGAACATGTGATGTCACATCACCCCCTGAGATTTTTCTCTCCCCTGCACTCCTGCGCCTCTCCCCAGCAATATTTACATAATACCGCTCAGAGTCTAACTGAGTCATTAACATGATTTACCTCTAAATGAAGCATAATAACTGCGAACAAACTCCATTTACTATCAGGTCATCATTTTCCTAGTTCCCTCTGAGCAATTTGAGCATCTTTTTCCTTCATGCTTTCATCCCTTTACTAAAATTTTGCGATTACAGTTTCGGTTCTTCTACTTAAGTGATGAACTCCGACGTGTAAACACGACATGGGTGGTTAATACTCGCATGATGATGATACAAACCGTTTGCCGATTGTGAAAGTTTTATTCCATTTAATATCTTTTTTGTGACATAAAATCACTGATATCTTCAACATATGGCAAGTATGCACGTTTCTGGTCACGAGCACAGTGCCTGATTCAACAGGGTAATGAGTCAATAAAAGCAAATGAGGGTCACAGTCCTGATAATGATCGAAAAGTGATCTATGAGGCTCAATGAATAGGTCAATAGATAATGAGACATTTCCTAGCATTCTTTCAAGGAGGTGTGCCCGTAGCCCGCACAGCCACATTCTGACTCTTTAAAGTCTCGGATGGGCCCTCACAATGATCATGAAGCCAAAGTCATACATGTTACTTTTATTTTGAAAGTTATGCTCTTATTTTAGGTACACCTGAGGACGCTAGCCAAGTGGAAAATAAAAGCTGCAACTTGTGCCTGCAGTATTGCCAGTTTAGCAATGTTTTCAATATATTGAGTAACTTTTTTTTACCCCTCTATCAACAATAAAAGCTAATATTAGCAACAACTTTATTTTGCACAGATGGAAAGGGACCAAGAAAATTTGACCTGATAATACTGTCCACAAATCAATGGTTTCACTGTGTCATTATACTTCACTATCAATAATATTATACTTCATGTTTGTCTGGATATTTGGGAATCTTGATTAGAGTCTTAACCATGAAATTCATGTTATAATTTTCAAAGTGTAAAGATAGTATTTCAATGACCACCAATAATTTTGTTCTAAATGTGTATTTCATACTTTTAAAGACAGACAATATTAAAAGTAGAAATTTATTGAGCCAAGCAAGCACGGCTCCAGGATTTTTTCTTTCCTGGGGCTAAAGGACGGCTTGAATGATTTATAGGGGGGACTGAGAAAATAATATATAAATATATTCTAGAATATCAAATGAATTCTGGAGTGGCTAAACTGGGGATTTTGACTGGGCTATAGCATCCTTCTGGAATCAATACAATCTTTTTTCTAAATTTTCTTAAAGTGTAGTCATTCCAGTTTCTCATGTGGCCGCTTTGCAAAATTCATTGCCCTCCACTGTTTCACAGAGTTCTGCTATCTCTGTAAGCAGCTCATGATCTCTTCACTATGCAGAGATGTAAAAAGACAGAGTAACTTTCCTGAATGACATCTGCTATGTGGAAGAAGAGGTTTCTATATTAATCGTCCCAAAATGCCCAAAGTGGAAGCCATATTTTTTAAATCAGCACACTTTCCTGCACCTATAAATTGCATGCTTCTGTCATTTACCAATTTTGCATACTTGTCAAGCTTTACAAGACTAAATTTCTGTCCTAAATAGAGCAACAACTCACTGCATGCACTTGAATGGATGGAGGATGGTAATAAATTGAATCTAGTGTAGAGTATATCATCAGTGCTTAAAAAAACATTTCATAAATTCATCAACACTGAAAGAGACACTATTTTTTTGCCCATGATGAGATCTCAAGTATTGTGTTTAGCTTAGCCCGTAAATTGTCACCTAGGCGCCAATATGCAGAAATCTCTGTAACAGTCCATGGGCCAGAAAAAATAACGCAACATATCCCAGTGGGTACAATTATTCCTTTTTGTTCGACGTTTATGAAAACCATTGACTGATTTCACTTGCAAATGATTTGCAGCAGTAATATTTATCAACCAACTTTGTCGAATGAGTCTGTGTTTAGCAGTTTGGTTTTCTGTGTTGCTTGCCTTAGTCTTTAAAATGGAAGGAATTCTGCTCCGACCCATTAAAATTGTGCTTCCATCCTCTCTCTAAGCCATCTTTTTTTTAAGAGGAAAATTTGGTGGGGGTGATGCTTAAGGTTCACTTGGTTAAAATTGTGTTCACTGACACAATTCCCCCTTTTTCTGGCTCAAAATCAAAACAATACATTTCACCCATGTGTGACCGATGTAGCCGTCCGTACATGTTCAAATTCATCAAATTCAAAGGACTTTTTTTCCCCAGTGTGGGAAAACAATCACTGTTGTTAATCCAAACATCTTCAACTGATTGTTGCAAAGCCTCTTTGTCATAGCGCTACACAAAAGCCACAACTTAGTTGTAAAGTGGCATTTTAAACAGCAGACTACCCAAACTAATTCAAACACACATGGAAGTCACCAAATTGAAATCCCACAAATTGAAATCCTCCAGCAATATGAAGAGCCCATGATCCAATATCATTACCTCAGTGATTTCATATTGGGTTTATGTAACGACAGCCCCACATCACTGCTTGCAATGACATCAATAAGCACTTGGAAGCTTGGTGTGCCCACAAACTCATCCGCTCGGAGCATCAGACATACGCAGAGGCACATGCACGGACACAGACAGCCACCAAATACATACCCAGGGCAGTCTTCATCTATGCCAGCACTCCATCTTAATTGCTCTCACGTCTGCCTCTCTCTCACACACACTAAGGAGCATGAAGACCAGCTTTGAGTCAATATAGCCCCCTCTCTCACTGGCTCTCCGTACATGGCTTACTCTCCTCTTCTGCTCCGTCCCTCCCTCTCCTCTATTCCTTGTTTGTGACGTATCCACTTAAAATCCTCATCAGTCGAATGCAGACTGTGCATGTCATACATTGGACACTCACTTTCGCAGCGCAGCAGGTGAGAGAGGGAAAGAAAGGGAGAGAGGAAGAGAAAGAGAGAGAGAGAAAGGGGGAGAGTAAGGGGGGGGGGGCGTGGTGACAAATAGACCAACAACCAAAGGTATGGATTGTGCGCGCACGGTGGTAATAAAAACACAGACGAATATATTGTAATTGTGGATGGATAGGTCCACAACACACATAAAGGCAAAGGATGAAATGAGAATCCACTCGCTGAAGGAACGGAAATTAAATTCAACGCGTTGACTGACTTGAACACAATAAATCGTGTGTGCGTGCGCGTCGCAGTACGCGTCAGCCTTGGTAATAAAGTGAACCAAACCCAACCATGCACTATACAGACAGGGCAGGATGAAACGCGGTGAAATTAAGGTTTAAGAGCGAGATGCCGAGACTTTTTAAAAACATGGGATTTTAGATTGATTGTTGGAGATTTTTTCAAAGCACATAACGCCCATAACATTGAGGGCTGATGCAGTTGCAGAGCCCCCGATGTCACATCTGTCCTTTTCCATGTCTCCTTTTGGTTGGCTGTGTAGACCAGGGGCGTAGCCAGAATTTTTTTTAGTGAGTGCGTGTCGCAAATGTTCGTATGCGTCATTTTTTTTTTTTTAAAATCATACCATCAACAGTCATGGTTTCATGGAATAAAATCCACACATATTTAGAACAATGCCCACCACACTCACAATCTAGCAGGAATAAGTGCAAGAAAAAGGCAATGTTTAGCTTACTTTACTCGATAATGTCATGTTCTTTGCCATTGCTTTGCTTTATTCCACTGTCTCATAATCCTCTTCTATTTCATGCACCAATTGGGTATCTCACAGCCAATCACTGCAATAAAGTTCCCCAAGGTGTTGGGTTGACAAGGGGGGTAGCCAGAGAATGACAATGGCCAGCACCAACTACGTAGCTCCGTCCCTGGTGCCCACCAAAATCAGACCAAGGAGTACCCAGTTTTCCACAAATATCTCAGTTGGGACTGTTTTGATTTACCCGACCCAATTAACGCCTTCCAGTACAGACAATTTTCATACAGCCCAGTTCTGAATCTCACTTATTGTGCAAATGTTGTGACCATTGGTGTGCATTCAGAAATGTACTGTCAAAACAATGAGGCAAAAGAGTCATTGAATTTGAGGATCCAAAACTGCAGTATTGACCAGTAATTAAATTCTTCATTTTTACCCGGAAAGAATGAAGAAGCATTTCCCACATTGACCTTGCAGGACTTCTTTGATTTCCCACTTTGGAAAGAATGTATAGATAACACAATCCTCTCAGGGTTTTTACCCTCTGCTGCCAAGCTAAAAATGAAAAGGTGAGCACTTCCTGAGCTCACTGCACTGGCAAAATGCTCGCAAGTGACCTGCTGACCAGTGAAAACTCATTTCTTTACATTGGGGGAAATAGCAAAAAGCATGTGCAATTTCCTGAAGGACCAATGTTCTTAATACATTTAGAAAGGAAATCCAAACATTTAATTAGATTCAGAAGTTTTCTAGCGAGTCCCGCTGTGTTTGTGCAAACTCCTGCAGTGATGCACACAAAATGTCCTCATCCCTAATTATTTTGGCATTAAGGAAAAGTAAAGCAATTCTTGACAGAGTTGTCATCTTTCCAAGATTTATCATTTACACCTCCGCCCAATTTGATTATATGGAGTGAGTTTAAAAAGAAAATGTCAACAGGATTATGCAAAAACAACAACAAAAAAACTCTTTCCTTATTCTGATTCTTGTTTAGATAGGCTTCCTTTCATTTCTGTTGCGAACACCTTACTCAGACATTAAACTACTTTGTGATGACAGTATTTTTAATAATTACGTGTTTGGGATGGAACACCAGACAAGTCGATTGACGTGGACCTGTCTGGATCAGTGTGGTCAGACCCGCCTGGAGGAAGAAATCAATCAATCACGCCCACATAATAAAGGCTGAACAATCACCCTGAGCTATGTTGACCTCGTCTGCAAATTTTCCACAGTGACATTATCTTTAAGATGATCCGGTAATTAAATCCGAAGCGTTTGACGACGAACTATAGGGTCATTGAGTGTGACTGTATAAAAATGATATAGTGAGTCTACTCTATTAAGAAATAACAGTAAAACCGCCTTAATGATAGTGAAACTGAAAACATGACCAAACTGAGAATGGCTTGCAAAATTAAAGCTCTCACACATTTCACGAGTATAATAATATATTATGATAATAGCGTAAACATCCGGATTCCGGAATGAAATAGAGGGAAAGCGAGGATACAATCAATTTGTGGAGAAGCATTCATAGCATCCCTCTGCATGGCAAGATAAACTCCTCCCATTACCAAGGCACAATGCAGCGAAGGTTTTTCCATTAAGACTCCGACCGCAGCCTCCCCAGCCTCTTTGCAAGCCATTAACTCAGAGATTAAGTAACCCCCCGTTTGCAGACTGCCACACTAGTGCAATTGGAATTTTTAGCATTTGGGTTTGCACTGGTTGGAAATTTGCATTCATATTGTGATAAAGATCGAAATCTTGCTTATTCACTCATGCTGGAAACACATTCCTCTGCATCTTTTACAAAATGAAAGTATCTTCTGGAAGAGTGGCTCCAATTTTCTGTGGTACATGTACTTATTAGATTACAACTGTGAAGATCTTATATCTTATCCGCTCTTCAGTGAGTGTCATTCGTGCTCCCGACCGAGGCCAGTAATGTAATTGGCGTTTCTGTTTAATGGCATGCTGGGCCGTAAAATTGTCTGTAAACAACATCATGTTTTTTGTCAGAGATAAATTAGATTGCCTTGGAAATGAGTGTACATTTTTATACACACTCCAAGTTGTATTCACCACATTATTTTTTTAGCGGCCTCTAGCAAATACAGTTTGTAAGGTTCAAAGTCACACAAACAGCACAAGAGGTGAATTAACTTGTGAGTAGAGTGAGAGATGAACAGCCAGAAGCTTTATTAGAATTGGATATCATGAGTATGAGAAAAAGCTCGTCTGACTTTGGGTCTATATTACTGAATAAGTCATTTTTGTACAGCTGAAAAAAATGCTCACTTCATTTTGTTTATTTTTAAGGGTTTTAAGCTCCAATCGAGTAGGGTAATTTCTTCATGACATTGAGAGAAGAGGAAATAACAAGGTGAATGATGATTTTCTTTACTCATGATTTGTTCGGATTCAATCTTCACGATGATTATGCACAATCTACACGGTCAACAATGTAGGTCGTCGCCGTTATTTATAACAGTGGGGAAACTGATGTCGTATAGAGTTTGCAGGATTTCCCCAGCGACATTCAAGGAAGGAGCCAGACCAATTCTTTAACAGATGAATCTGTAACACTGTGATGCATGACACATATTTTGTCCCCCCCCCAGACAAAGTGTCGACTTTGCAACAGCCAGACCGGGAAAGAAATATTGCAGGAGGAAGAACATGGCTTGAAAATAGATTGTTTAATGCAAGGCAGTGCGGTCTGTAAATGTTTTTTTTTTTTTTTAACAGGCACTATTTGCATATATTGTAAATTTTATGAGTTTTTATTGTCAGTTTCATATTTTACACTGGCAATTTGGTCATGTATGGTCAAGGTCACTGGCGTAGCTAGAGGGGGGGGGGGGGGGGGGGGCAGGGGCACTAATCCACATGCCCCCTGAAATAGGCTTGGACTCCCAGGTCGCAGGCCAGATAATTGCCGAAGTCGTATTTTACAATCGAATTTTTTCTACATGATACGTTTATCAGTGTTTTATTAAGAATTTTGGGGGATTGAGTATTTTATTTTTGTGAACAACCCTGAGATATCCTTGGCCACTTCATGCTCTCAACCGCTACCCCCCCCCAAAGAGAAAATTTCTAGATGTGCCAGTGGTCAAGTTATGGTAAAGGCCTTATAGCAGGGGTGTCAAATTCGATTTCTCAAATCAGGCCACATCATACTTATGGTTTCCCTCTGAGGACTATGACCGTGAACCCACATGCAGTATGATTGCCTCATACTATCACACATATTTTTCAATAAATTTTGAAAGTCGGTCTGGTAACAACAAATGTTTGCAATAATGTGTTTCCACTAAAAGGAGTAGGCAAGTTCTTATTTTATTCCAGCAACGGTGTCAGCTTAAAAAACCTTTAAATTAAACTCATCCATATCAATGAGATTGGATGAACTGAATTTTATGAATGAATGGATAAAACAGCAGTGGGACGCGAGCAAGTGCATTTTTAACAGGTGGCGAGTTGTTGAGGCTTCTGCAGGGTGGCAGTTGGTGTCACAGGTGCTGCTTGCACTACACATCACTCAGCTTTAGAGAGCATCATTGGCCAAGCTGGCGGTGGAGTGCCAGTCTGTCAAGGTGCATTACTCTTTTCACCATGTGTCACATCCCCCAAATTTAGCCCAGCATGCCCCCTGGACTTGCATGCAAAAAAAAAAAGGAAAACACTCCGCTCTCACACTGCCTTAACTCGTGCTTCCTTCCGTCATTGCTCTCCTCTACTAGCAAGCACCTTACCTTCCACCCCACATTTTATCAGTCTTTCGTCGTCTCTTATTCTCACGCTCTAATGCTGCCCTGACACAGACAGATCCCATTAACCCTACCTGTGATTCGTCCTTAACTCTGACAAGCGGGGGCAATGTGCAAAATGTTTTTTTTTTTTGGGGGCCTTATCCAAATTCAAATTCAATGTCACCGAACAATTTTTCCCCTTTTCTCCTGCTTTGTGACAGGCCCCGGTAACAATTCACGAATGAAGTAAATTACCCCTGTCAAATAAAATGACTGACTGACAGTGATATTCTCCAAGGGCACATAGCGGATATATATTTATTTTTTCTCGTTCTTGTTTTTTTGGGCATTTTCTTGAAACCAGATGCTCTTGTTGCAATTCATTGTTGGGATTAAAGAACCTTGTCATAGGTTTTGGAAAAGAAAGTGAAGAGTGTTAGTAGGCTTAATGGATTGGGGAAGGCTTTGCGTGCAAGCTAGTAGGCAAACATCATCTGCTCTGTCTACTTTCAAATGTGACACGTGTTTTTAATCATTTTGAAAAGTGAGTATGTTTTAAACGTAAAGCAGCTTATAAATAACAATAATCAATATTTACCATTCATACACTAAATAATTTTTTATTTGATGCTCAGGCTCCAGGGTATCTGTTAAGAGTTTCAAATCCAATTTCAACAAAAGCCATAGTGCTGATGCATCGTAAAACATTTGAAAATAGGCAACTCTCTTAAGGGGTTGAAAATAATACCTACACATAGATTTGCTTTAGGGTGGCTATAATTAATTACACACACTTTTTTTTTCTACCTCTTTTTCCATTTCCCTTTTTGTTCCTCACCCTGCAATGATAAATAATCTATCTTTAACTCGGTTTGCCCCATCAGCATATTCCCAGTGTGGCCCAGAGGCAAGTCAGTGGAGAGGCCGGAAAGATGGAGCGAGCGAGAGGGAGAGCGCGAGAGAGAGAAGGGCAGAGATGAGCCGACCGTTGCAGATCAGGAGAGTAAAGGTGACTTGCAAGGTGGAAAACCGAAATCAAACAGAAGCATATGCGCAAAAAATAAAATGCTTCAGAATGAGATGGAGAGATATGTGTGAAAGCGAGATAAAGAGGTACAGCGATAAATTAACAATGCCTGAGAAATCGACAGGAGTGAGAATAGACTTGAATGTCAGAATAGCAAGAAATCAAATCTTTGAACCGGTCGTTAAATGCCATCATCTTTTCATATTACCATCCCAGCAATCAAATAGCAACAAAAGCGTCGAGTTATGAGTGGAGGATGTAAGGAGGCATCGAGTCAGGAGTGATTGCAGGGAAGTGTGCAGTCAGCGCCCCGTGGCACCATGTCATGCTGTGCTTAATGAGGTAACAGGCCAGGCAATTAGTTCCCGATATGACATTATCACTCACCAATAAGTGAACACATCATTAACTGCAAAATCCTTCCAAAAGCCTTTTTTTTTTTTATCTTGCCTTGTCTTCCATGTAAATAACATACAATGGGCCAGACACCCTAAAGGTTATGCTGAATAAATTAAGTGTGATGCCTCATGCTCGGAGTGTGTCTGTCAAACACGTTTAATTGTTGCGCAGTTTAGTTTTCCCGTGCCCGGAGGAATGAATACAATTTGGTGAATGTTTTCATAATCTGGCTAGAGAGTTTTACCTGTGTGCTCTCTGTGCTTTCCATTCGCCTCTGCACTCCTCCATGCTCAGCCACGCCCACTTCAATATATACACTGCTTACCTTGGCGCACAAGAGTTTCAAATCATCAATCAGCCGGTAGTATTTAGGCTCCTCCTACTGACTCCTGCTTTATTCTTCTGCTCTTATGCAGGACTCTCCAGTATGCTTCTGTGGATAGATTTATAATTTGCAACTCTGTCTGCCTGTCGCTTTCCTGATAAATGCCTCAGCCTTCTTAACTTGAATATGAATTCTGCCTTGGCCCATCTTGCTTTCTCTTTGCTGGTCTCTGTTTTAAAAAAAAAGAAAATACTATAAATGTCCATACTGTGCCACACTGCCTCCAGACAATCCTTTCCAAATATCAAAGCTGATTTTCCCTCCAAGTCAATAATTTCAAAGTAGACACTCCAATGGGAGCTGACTGCTGCATGAAATGCGACACATTTGAGCTAGTTTTTATGGGGCAGATTGAACCATTTCCACTCTTGAAAAAAGTGCTAAATAAGAACTTGGTTTGTATGCACTAAGCAGATTTGGGCATGACTGCATTTTGATTGCACAGAGCAGGAGCTTGGAAAAGTCGCTCAAGAGAAGGAGGAAAGATTGTATAATGAAGCAAAAACAAAAATACAATAAGTATCAAGCTTAAAAATCACAACAAATTCAATTGGTTAGCTGTATTTGCATTGCGCTCAAGATTTGTGCTGCAGTGTCAAGTAGAGCCATTGCCACACTGAGTGACAAAAGAACACTCAACCATTTGGATCACTTTTGTTCGAGGTATCTACACATAATTACCCTTGCTTCTAAATTCGGCATTGATGAAGTACAGCCGATATTATTGAGTGAAGCCCAACAATTTGGACCGTGTTCTAATAATGGACACTGTCTTCACAGTGACATCAGAGTGTTTGTTTGACAAGTTGGTATTCAATAAAGAGTGGAGAAATCAATAGGTAATTGCCCATGGGGGGGGGGGAGCCCCTAAGCCCTTCTCTGGCCTTAGCTGGGCTTGGTATGTATCAACATCAAGCATTGTTACATGGACTTCAGGCTTTAATGGCATCTACATTTTGAAGCTGTGAGTTCATTAACCTTCTGAACCTTGGAAATTTCTCCACACTGTTTTGCTGCAGTGGCTTAACTCACCATCCACCCCTTATGGTCCCCAATACATTACCTCAATCTGCTTGTTGCCACCAAGTCAGTTACGATTAGCATCTCATAGGGCCAAGATTTGGCGGCTGCAATAGTCTGTACCTGTTTCATGCACTGTTGTCCAATTTCATCATGACCTTGCATTGCAAAGGCCAGAAAGATTTTTTTTTTTAAAGTCAACCTTTTCCACCCTGTTGATTCAAATAGCTCCGGCCGTAAGTACAACTACTTGAGTTCTCGTATCAAGCACAGCACAAGGAAATTAAATGCAAGAACATTGCATTTGGAAAGATGATAGACACGCTGCATTGACGTCAATGTTTGCAACTAAATGGCTGGACATCATTTCAAAGATGTTACAGGGCCACAAAAAGGGACAGTCTGTTTCTACAAAGACTACACAAATGTACCAATAGACTAAATCATTAGGACATTCAAACCAAATTGAAATAGAATATACTGTAAGTATCTCTCAAGACACACTGCCCCCCCCCCCCCTCGGTCCACTTAAATTATCACTGCCCTTTATGTACAACAGGCCAGCAGCATCTCTAATCCAAGCATATTTATCAGGATAATCACCTTTAATATATAATCCACAGGTTAGCTAAGGCTTCGCATGCACATCTTGTTTATCATCCCAGTCAAACAAGGAGGAAATAAATATATTCTCTTTGCTCCTGTTTAAGAAGGTAAGACTGCAAAGTTGCTGTATTCATGAATGATAGTTAAGTGTCATCTTGTTTTGCTTTGGGATGCTCAGTAATTTAACGCAGCAGGAATTGGCTATGGTTCATTTGTGAGTGTGTTCCAGAGCATGTTTTTTCCCAACACACTAATAACATTGACAGATATCTCTCTGCTTAATTAAATGTTTTTTTTTTTTCGTTCCTCAATCCAACATTGTCACACCTCGAAAGGGTTTTGCTTTGGTCTGGTGTTTCTTCCCTGTTGCTCTCGACAACATCACTTAATTCAAATCCGACTCCACCGCTCCATTTTAAAACCGATCTGAGGAAAATGTTCTGCTTGGACTTTAAATTACAAAGTCAAGGATGGATGTGTGATGGTGAGGAAAAGGTCGAATTACCCCCAACCCCCTTATCAGTGTCAATGCTGATGAAGACAATCTCATTTTAGAGCCTTGACACAAAATCAGTGGTGGTGAGTAAGCTGGGGTTGCTAAGAAGAAGCGGTAGAGGGATGTTCAAATCGCTGAAGGTAAAATGGAGTACCAGAACCAATTGCATTACTATCGGCTGCTTCTGTATTAGACATTGGCTGGTTGCGTTCTTTGGGATAGATTGTTTCCAGACAGGAGGATAAAAAGAGATGTCAAGCCTTACTTCAACTGAACCCAATTTAGTCAATAAACATTCCCAATGAACTCGACTGATTTTGGGCTTTCTGCCTAGATAAGGTGTTGTGATTATAGACAATTAGATTAATTAGGGGAAAATGAAACTATCCGAGGTTGAAGTTGTGCGTATGTATCTGTGCATTATCGCCAAATGTCATAGAAATCCAGTTAATTATGTTAGATCAACAATGAGATAATTCTCTCTAGTGGCTCTTGTGAAATATATTTAGACCATCTCCAATTAGATTCTAACCTCCAACACTCCACTCAGGCCCTTCAAGCAGCCTCTTTTATTTTTTTTAATTTCCGAGACCAATCCACGTGACTCTCAATTTCAATGTTTCAATTAGCGTGATTGGGATATAAAATTGTGTGACCGCTCCATGATTGACAGAAATTGACCACTTAGAGAAGAGAGTTGCTGGCACACAGTGTCACTCAACGCTTTGTGTTGTGTTTGTTGAGTCGGAGTGTGTTTGTTTACCCTGATGGGATTTGCACTCAAGCGATGACAATGAGAGCAATTATTTGGAAAAACAATAAGAGATCAGCACAACAAAAACTCCAAATATTGTTTTACCCATATGTGTTCAGAAAAATGCATGTTTAGTTTGGTTTAGTTTGTTGCAAAGTTGCAACTGTAAGAAACATAAACCCTGGACAAAAAACCTATTCTAAGGATAATAAGCAGTGTATGATTTTTTTTTACGTGTTCTTGATATTTCATATTCAACTCTAGCTTTAAATATAAATCCATTTACATTGTTTCGGCGTACCGATTGAATGTTGAAGGTCATAAGTAACATTACAAGAGAGGCTCTCCTGACTTTAATCGCAAGGACGGGAACATCCCCCCCTCCCCCTTTACAGTTTAACATGCTTGCAGCGTGTTGCAATCAGCATGCATGCTGATTGCATGGAAGCGTGACAGACAGGCAATCACTACTCAGTCATGGCACGTTGTAACCCACTGGGAGTTGGCAATGCCGTTCGTTTGGCACATGAAGCGGTCGGGTGTAATTCAGAAGACTGGCTGATCTTCGTGTCTCTTCCTATTAGGGCTCACGCGTAGGCAGCGGGCCGAGTGGTAGCCGCTGGAGCAGATCATGGCTATCTTGTCTTTGCGTCGGTTCTGTGGCATGTGCGCTGGTGGATTGAAGCGTTTATGCAAATAGCCCATCTACATAAGGTCCTTCATCATCAGGCAATGGAATCACAGAGGTCCATGACAGAACATTAATCTGCCCCACTAACAGTTAAGCATGAGTGTCTACTCTACGCTTCTACAAGTCCCCCCCACACTTTTTCAATCTTCATCCCCCGCTTGCTTCCCTGTCTTCCAAATTGCATAGCATTTTCCATCGCAACCCATCTGTAAGACCCATCCCAGTTTTTGAATCATTCAACTCGCCCCTATTCTTTTTTTCATTGCTTATATGCGATTGTATTGCATTGCACAACATTTCATTATGTAGCCTGTTACCTCAAGGTGTTTGAATTTCATCTGTCTGACTCCTGCTCTCCCGCTACTTTAGTGTGAAGTTTTAGTATTCTGTAACTCAAGTCTTGTACTACACAGGAACAAAAACGAAAGGGGTCACACAAGTAAAACAACTTCAAAGTTGTCAGTTCCACTTAATTTTTAATATAATTTAAGCTTTGCTCCGTGGTTGCCTCAGAAAATGCAATGCTTTCGCTCTGTACGGGCTAAGCTACAGTACAATGCTTCAACTAAGGGAATAGTGTCCAGAAATAGGGAAGTTAGAAACGGTTGGTGGGTAGATGCCGGTTTACTTTTGAGCACTACCAATGCACCCTTGAACACAACTTTGGATGCCGCACTGTTAGTGCTCGGCAGTGGCTGCCGCCGACATCAATCCCTCCCTTGATGACTGCATTCATGCAGATCAAGCTTTGTGTTTATATGCATGGAAAAAATAATGAAATAGAATTTCCCCTTGTGAGACAATTATGGAACTTATTAGTGCTGGATTTATGAGCTCTCTTGCATGATGTTACGCGTGATGACAATTCAAACTCTGGTTTTGTGTGACTTCCTAGGCATTATTTTCATTTCAAATATTGGTTGATTGATTATATGTGCAACATGATTAATTGGCAACCATTTCCCGTCTTTTCCTCAGTCAACCAACATAGGAGGAGAAGAAAAAGATGGATTTTTTTCACTTTTTAAAATTGTTTTCATTCTAGCAGAATGTCTTCAAAAAGTGTAAAGGGAGGACCAGAAAGTCGACCATCAGCTGCAGCCAGGTTTGTAAATTTAAACACTATGGGTCAAAGATGAGGAATGATTTGATAACAAATTTGTATATTTGCCAACAGGCAGACATGTTTTTATTTATAATTCGAAATAGTCGGGTTATTGTAAATGTTTTGAAGGCTTAACCATGTTTTCTTTTTCCCCCTCCAAGCATGTCCCCTCGAGGGGGGCGGGGTCCAGCAGCCAGCAGATCCCCAACCACTGGCAGATTTAAAAACAAGGCTCTTCAGCTCAGCCTCTCCAAGAAATTTTGGTCATTATCAATCTCTGTTTCTCGTCAACACTGATTAAAAGAAGGAGAGCATTAGAGTCACTGATTGGTGCATCAGCTGCAAAACAAGTCCTTAAAGAGCTAAATTAAAGGGCACTTCATCTGTTTCTCCAATGACTGATGTAATGAGCCACATCAACTGATTGGATTGCTCATGTTTTTCAATTATTTCTCCAAGCAGTAACTTCAAAGTGGGTTTGATGCAGCTGTAGCTTTCTAAGAATTTTGTCCCCGTAAATGTGTGTTTAATTGAATTGCATTGGGAAGTTAAAAAAGCCTGTGGTATGATGCTGATAGTTGGTTGCCAAATGCACAAATTCACAGTTCAAAGTCTCCCGCGACTCAGAAAAAGAGCAACGCCAATGGTGAAGGAGAAAGTCGACGCAGTAAACGGAGTCTCAGCAACAGCTCGGCGGTAGCTGCTGCCTACGTCGCCTACCTCAATAAACTTTTTGGACAGGTCAGTTTAACAAATTACCCTCACCCAAAATGTACTCAAGTCTATTTTGTGCTTGAAGTGTTGACTCATTTTTTTTTACCTTGAATGAATCGAACATCTTGGGCTCTATTTTCATAGACAGCACACATGCATCCAAGCGTAAAAACAAGTGAGTCTATTTCTGCTTCCGAAATGTCAAAGATTGTGCACCTCTCGTGCGCTGATTTGAAAGGTAATGACAGGAGCCAGTTCAATTGGCCTGGAAGATAGACAGCTGTGTTCACGCCCACAACAACGCAAACACCTATTTCTAACAATTTGGCAATTCTACAAAAACATCGATGGAAAACTCCACCCATGCGCATAATTAGACCCCATCTTGCACTGGGCACAAAAATAGAGCCCTTAAAGTTAACTTGAATGCAAGGCAAAGTGGAGTACAAAAAGAGGTATACATTTCCCAAAAGATAAAATATTGAATTAACATTATAGTTACTTTGTTTTACAGAGTAGAAGCATTTGTTGTGCAGAAACAATGACTATTGATTGAGAATTTAACCACTGGGTGATATCTGCAGCGAACCATGACAATACTAAAAGGGATGCTTGATTTGCAAGTCAGTAATTGCCTCTATAGAGCAGGTCAAATGACCATGAAAATTCAATACCATACCAGACTCTAATAATTCAAACAAAGAGCAGAATAATAAAGACTGTAGGCTAAACCCTCTAGAAATAATTCTGCTAACCTGGACTGGCTGGCCCTCTGCCCTGCAATGCCACTTTAAAGTGGAAGGCGTGTTTAAATTTGTGTTAATTGCAGGGGAACAATAAAAGTCTGGGATGTTAATGGCACGTTGCATTGCCAAGGACAAAATGAATGAGTTGCTGTTTAACCCTATTTGACTCTTCTTCTAATAATAGACACAGAAATGCAATACTTATAATAATAATAATAATAATAATAATAATAATAATCACAATAATAATAATAATAATAATAATAATAATGGGCAGCACGTCTGAGGTTTTGTGTGACTTGGTTTTTCCAGATAATGTGTGGAGCTTTCAAATTTAAAGAATCAATCGTATTTTTTCAATGAAATGAATTGAGTGTCATGGCAATAAGGGGTTGTTTAGTCAGATAAACATACCTCTGTTGAGGAGCATTATGAATTTGATTCAGCTTTGTTGTGTTTCCTGTTATTACCACCATGGTGTTATCATTTTCATCAAGGAACATTATGAGCCCCTGATGAGACCTCATTACAAAACCAACAGTTTTCATTCTTTGTCATCACAGGGGAGGGATTTACTAAAGAGCACCATCTTCACCAAAGGGAGCCACCTGCCTGAATATTTGAATGATGTTTTTAACAGGGCTTCTCAATAACTAACAGGACACATTTGATTGCTTTTACTAGAAGTGAAAACAGCTCCAAGATAACCTTCAACTTAGGTCATTGCCATGCTGTCACCTCCAGAAAAATAGAATGGCCTGCATTGGGTCCCCGTGCACAATGTACTTTGTGGCAAAGAGGCTGAAGCGAGCAGAGCATTCACCCTGCAGTGATCCTAATCCCTGCCTCAGTATTAATTAGCCCCTTAGCTAAGTTTACTGTCAGCCCTCATTAGAGGAGGCTGGACAAGACAAATAGATAATGAAAGAGAGTTGATGCCTTGCATGCCTGACACTGCCAAAGCAGAAGATACCGAGGACAGATATTGCATTTGGGTGCTGGGAGAACATGCGTTGCAGATGCACAGGTGTTTAAAAATCTCATCCAATTGTGTGTTAACGTCAATGTACTGCTCATATATTTGTATTCGCGCTTGAAAAGCAGTAGCTGCTCAACTGAAGGCAGACAGAATGAAATTAACTGTTAATGGGTTTAATGCAATGGGAGCCTGCATGGCCATCAAATCCTTTCTGGATGGAAGAAAAATCCAATTAATGTGTTGACCTTGCCATCTAAATATGCCCTTGCGGACCACAGGATCTTTGATAAGATAAACATAACCAAGGTTCCCCAGGTTGTAACAGCTCTTGAATGTTGCCGTGTCGAAAGCAATATTAAAAATGAAGACGTTTGTATAAATCATGAGCGGTTTTAGCGTTTGAGGCAGAGTTCTACATACGGTAAAGTGGAATCACTGCTGGCACAAGTGCGGGTTGGCATTGGATTTGTGTTTTAACTCAATTGGCAATGTTACGCAGAGAATAATTGTTTGCATGGCAGCCATGTGGCCCAGCTTCTAAGACACCACAGGGGTTGCTACTTTTCCTGAGGCGGTGCAGCACTTTACAAAATGACCTTCTGTGATTAATAGATGAAACTTCTATTGAGCTAAGCCATTTCGTTATCTCTGCCAACTTTGTTTATCATTTGTTTTTGTTGTGGCTTATTGGTTAGCTCATCCGTCTCACATTACAGAGGTTGTAGGATCAATTCTGGGGCTGCTCTTGCAGTGTAGTTCTCACCATGCCTGCATGTTTTTCCTCATTCCAAAAACATGCATGATACTCAAGATGAGGTGTGAATGGTTGTTTTTCTCATTTTGCCTGATCAATTTAAGGTACCTCTGGTCCAAAAATCAAATGTGATTAACACCTGCGACTATAGTTGAGGAGTACAATTACTTACTTAATTACTTTACTTTTGTTCTTCTGGGATCATTAAAAAAAAACAATTTCCACAAAACTGTTTGGAGGGGTGGTGACTATACATATCCCAGATTTGGTTTCTCAGCAAAATATTCAGGCAGATGCAATAGGCCTTGGTGGCAAGCAAATCATCACTGTTAAAAATTTCCAATTACCAAGAAGGGACTGCAAGTGTCAATTTAACAAGAAGGTCAATAAAACTGCAAACCGCAAATGCTATAAACGTTGAGTTGTAGTTGTTACTTCTGACTTGATTATACGGCCTTCATTTCCATGTTAAAATGCTGTGCGGTTTCAAGAAAGAAAAAAAAAATGATCAGAGGCTTTTATATGCTTCCTAAACTGGGGTGCCAGTCAAGTTTCTTTGAGCTTATAGATATCCCGGGGCTTTGTGCCAAGCAGCATCTCCAGAAGTCTTATCTAGGAACATACTAGCTTTCATGTTCCTCGCTTCGCTATGTGGATGTGATGATGCTTTTGGAGACAAATTGTGCTCAGCTCTGTACCATTTGAACACTATTATTATTATTATTATTATCATTCTTCTTCTTCTTCTTCTTCTTCTTCTTCTTCTTCTTATTATTACTATTTAAGGTGCACTTATCTTAATAACCATACCTATTTAATTTTTGGTTCATTTTTTTGAATCAGCAAAAGTAAACATTACATATGCAAATTAAATCCAGTGCGTGTTTACAAATATGCAAATGAGACAATTGTTTTGAGGACTGAGGCAAATTAGGTGCCATTAACGCTCGTGGGCAACAAACAAGGTACTTGTCACTTTTCAAAAACAAGCCTGGTTTTTTTAGGGGGGGGGGTGCAGGGTTTGATCAGAATGCATTCCTACACTGTTTGACATGCTGCACGTCTTTAAGAAGTGAAACTCAACCTTTGCTACACTTTACAGTTTGTTTTCCTGACTTACAGTTTTGCATGAAAAGCGTTATGGTGGATGGCTCGGTGAAACAGAAGGAGAAGGAGAGGGAGAGTGAGCCTGAGCAAATGTCAAATGAATACAGCAGAGAATACAGAACGTTCCACACACAAGAAGATATGCAAATGATGTGTTTTGTGCTCCTGTATTGGCGAGGATATGCAGCCAGCCATCTTTCGCTGTCTGAACAGAGCAAAATCAGTACGCCTCACCATTACATTTGTTTACGTGTGGGTGTGTGTTTGTATGCACATAGCTTAAGCATATGCCGGGTCCCTCTGGAAGCTGCAGCTGTAGACCAGCGTGTGAGTGTGTGTGCGCGTGTGTAAGGAGTGTATCATCTTGCGTCATTTTGCAAATGGGAACAAAATGTTGCAGGGTGAAATCCCATTAGTTTATTGTCACCATGCGGCTGTGCTGACATGATATGCGTGATATTCTAACAAAATTATTATCTCTGGAGCGTTTCTCAAGGGAATTTGACCTTTTTAAAAATCAAGGTGATTTTTCTATCTTTTATTCCAATCCTGTCATGTAACTAAATCCATTGTTTTTCCTCCCTGTGCTGCATAGGAGCGAGAGTTAATGCCCCTGGAGTTAGATGGTAAGATGCCTTTTGGGTGACGGGGGCAGCCACGTGTCAATTGCATCACTGAACTTTGACAAGCATGCTTAGATTTACGTCTGTGAAGATATGCCATTCTGCTTTGTGACAACAGTTCTATCTTAAAATCACATCTGTTGTTTATTGTGTTCTAAAGGCACAGTCTGTTCTCATTCTCATTTCAATATTTTGCCTTTAATAAAAAGCTTTCAAACGGTTCTCATTAGATACAGGAATTTTTTTGTAAGGAGGGAGGGAAGTTTATCTGCCTGGAGACGTGTTGACTGAACTGCTTATGTATTAATGTCTCAGCCCAGCACAGCTTCATTGTTTTAACGACCATTCTCGCAGCAGTCATTTTTATAGAGTGAAACAGTAGGAAAGATAGTGTTAGCAGGACTGAGTTACTATGATGCTGCCATCTGTCATCGATCCGTTGGTTTGCTGAATCAAATTTAAGATGTATTCCGACACATCTTGTATTCTATTTTTGAATTTATATCTCTTGGTGGTCTCTTCTTATAACACAATTTTCAAGATTTGTGTGCGTCTTTGTGTGTGTTAGAGTTGCGAGAGGCCTTCAAGGAGTTTGACTATGATGCGGATGGATTCATACATTACAAAGACATTGCTGACTGCATGAGGACTATGGGCTACATGCCTACGGAGATGGAACTGATCGAGATCATCCAGCAGATCAAGATGAGATGTTTGTATTAATTTTTTCGGCTTTGTAAGCGACTGCGTGCATGCCATTCCTACCTCAGAATTCAATGTCAGTCATTCAATGATTGATGAGTCTATCTCAAGTGAGCAAGTGTGTGTAATATGTAACATCGTGACATTTTTTTACTGCCATGAGCAGAAATGATGTTTGTCTTTGAAGCCAGGGACATTCGATGCATTTTTGCAGACTGATTAATGGCCCTCACCCTGTATGTTGAAGCGTGTGTTGAGATATTCCCTCTCAGTCGTCACAAATGGGGCTGCTCTTGATTCTTTTTCATCAAACAAAAACAGGCACTGAGTTGTTCAGCTTTTACATTATGAATTCTGAGAAAATGGGACATGAAGGGAGAGCCAAATCTAACATGGGTGCCTTTGATATTCCAGAAGACACTAACATACAGGAGATCATCAAATGATGTGTTTTATGGCACCGTTAATATGACCAGCTCCTTAAATGACCATAAACCTTAAATGTAACAGAAAAAATATCATGACTTCATCAGAACTGAAGCGATACTATACTTAGTCAATGTCACACAAAACACGAAAGCATTTATTCCCTAAATAATGCTGCTCAAAAACAAAACATAAAGTGGTCATCAAGATGGCAGAGAATCCTCGCTGTAATCTCAGAAGACCTGAGTCCAGATGTTATTTCTATCGCTGTAACTATGCCACTTGGCATGTTTTCAATAAATTTAATGCTTGAATTGTCCTAATGACAAGAGCAGGTAACATTAATGTCAAAATTGAAAGATATTTACCTATCTAAACATAGATGATAAAGGCATCTACAGGCTACATAGCTATGAGGAAATTGTGTTTTCTCACATTTGTACTGTATACAGTGATTTGAATTATTCATGCATGCTACTCATTTAAATTGACCCTACAGGGAGGCTTTAGTTCTTTTCTTGTTAAATCTCTATGGAGCCAACAATACCATGAAATTATATTTTTTTTCCATAACCAGTCAAGCACCATCGGTTGGAAAAAAAAAAAAAAAAATTCTCCTATGACGTTTAGTTAAGTTTTTTTTTCCCGTACTGTGATTATAGGCTGACCCACTTAAAGCAGAAAAAAAAATCCCAGACTGCTGCTCCACAAGAAAAATGTACCTTACCTTTAGGGCAACTAAGAAAATCATTTGCTGGGTGAAAATCACATAATTAGTTGTCTCACATTTCTGAGTTTTTCAGCTGCTGTTTTTTTAAATTACCATTTTGATTTGCTGCTGCAAGTCAATGATAATGGGGGGAAACACAACATTTTATTCATTAAATGCCCACAAAGCTTTTCTAGTGGAACCAATGCCAGTCTGTTCTGTTCAACCTCTTTCCCTTTGAAACTCATTATATTTGGAATCATTTGTTCCAACTGTCACCATTAAGAAAAAATCACGTGACAAGCATATGGCAGCTAACCAGTCAACCAGTGGCTGGCGAGCTGATGTCTATCTTGAGAAGCTAGTGGAAAAAATCCACATCTTCACCGAATGTAATCAATTATGCAAGCACTTCCCTGTGTTTTATGATAATGTTAGGTTAGGTTAGCAATTAGCTTCTCCAACTTTACCCTGAACAGTATGAGCCGAATGCAAAATGGGTGTTTCATTTGCATAAATTAATCTTTCAAGATAGTCAGGCGTACATATAACTTTTTGACGTACATCAAGAACTCTGTATGTTACATTTAAAGGCACATCATGCATGTCTTCTTGTGTGATCCCTTTCATGATATAGTGGGCAAGATGTGGACCCCGGGCCATGAGTTTGACTCTTGTGCTGTAATATTCTGCAGTTCCATTTTGTCATAATTACACTTCATCTTTCAGTAATATGTGATTAAATGACAGCACATTCAAATATTTAGAAGTGATTAAATCATAGCACTTTTAAGTATTGAGCAGTTGACGAGGTAGATAATGTCTAAATTTTCTCTAATTAATCCAGACGGAGCCAAAAGTAAATAACCAGGTGGATGGATCCACCATACCTGAGAGATAACTAAGCACCTGGCTAATGTTTAAATAAGCTTTTGCAGACACTCATTAGGAGAGTTTGACTTGTTGCTGTGCCATCACTTTGTTTTACTGCCCTCAGGTGGCCAAAAAACATTACATTAAAACAGATTAATGTGCAGTAAAAATGTCATCGTTTTGTTTTGCTCAGCATAAACAATGTTAATATTGCCCACCTGCACATACAAGCGTTGCTCTCCGTCTGCAGGGGGTGGCCACGTGGACTTTGATGACTTCTGTGAGTTAATGGGCCCGAGGATGCTGGCTGAGACAGCTCACATGGTTGGGCTCAAGGAGCTCCGCTGCGCCTTCAAACAGGTAAGAATCACAGCAATCAATAAATAAATAAATTCAATGCCATCGAAAGTGTGTGGGTCTTATGTGAGGTGGTTGTACTAAAAGTAGTGAAGGGAAAATGAAGCTTCAAATCTGCTTCATGAACCAGTTGTTGCATTTTTTTGACTCCTCTAAGTGATGGTTGAACATATGGCTGAAAGTACACTGAGTTGCCATTTTGTTAAACCTTTCATTTAAACCAACAGTGCCACACACAATATTAATTTACCTTAACAGCTCACATGGTATTGAACTTAATGTCCGAACAATACAGTGACAAATTAAAATGTAACCCACCCCAAAATGCTTTTGGCATCCCACATAAGCAAGGGTCGAAACAAGTCCACATATTGATTCCCGACCTGCTCAAGTAGGTAGAACAATTGTACATACTGTACATATTGTGCTTTGGTACCGTATTAAATTATTATGATTTTGTAATTGCATTATAATAGTCCAATTATAAAGAGGTGGATTAAGTTGTGTAAATCCCCACTGCAGGCCCATCTAGGTACCAAAGTCAGAAAAACAAGATTTCTAAGTCCCACCCCCTCCTCCGAGCAAAATCATGATGTGGCCAAGACAAATTAGGTTATTTCCTGGAATTTGTAAGCAAGCCTCTCACCCGAGCACTGTGTGTGTGCGTGAGGGCGGAGTTATTAATCATGACTGCCGAATGCATGACACTGACATAAAGGGCGTCTATGCTAATAAATATTGAAGAATGCTTGAAATGCTACGGTGCACTCGGTTTTTATTTATATGGGTAGAGTCGTATTTGGAATATAGTCTCATGCATCAAATAGGATCACATTTTAGGAGCCTTTTATTACATCCACTAACTGGTTTATGATTTTGTTTGACTGCTTTGTCACTCCAGTTACAGATACAATTAAGAGCTTGTCTGGAATTAAATGTGCTCTCATAGCAGTACCTTACTGTATGGCTGGAGTTGATTACTTTAAAAGTAATAAAAAGTTACTTTATTATTTCATGATTAATATTTAATTCACTTCTTCCAAAAAAATCGTTATCATTTGGAGCTGCTCCTAAGAGAGGCCTGGCGTAAAGACTAAACACATTTTCATGTGATTGCAGCCTTTTTGCCAGCACCAAAAATATAACTTAATTGGCTATGTTGCTCTCAGTCTAGCTTGTTAGCACTTTTATTTTTCGACACATTGGTCATATGTTTTCAGTGAAGTGTTTCTTGCGTCATTGCACCATAAATAATCAGTCAAAAGAGAGACACATGAGTGACTCCAGGCACCATGGTGGGTGCAAATGAAAATTTGCTTCCAGCCCCTTCCTCACTTCCAAAGACGTTCTCACTTGAGGACTAACATATCATGAGTCAGCATTGCCCCATCTGTAGATTTAAGCTGTTTGCAGCTTTCAAGGGGCCGCACAGAGCTGCGTGGAAGCTCCACAACATCCAATCGCTTTCTTCTCTATCTGAACAACACTTTAATTGGCTGTTTAATGCGGCTTTTAATAACCCCTAAAACCCTCGCTGTTGTTTGTGTTCTGTTTATCCAAAAAGTTTCCTTTTCTTCCTCTCATCTTCTACTCTTCTAATCCTCCACATCCTTTGGTTTGACTTTCATTTGCAGTTTGACTGTAATGGGGATGGTAAGATCACGCTTGAAGAGCTGAAGGACGGGATGAAGACCCTGCTTGGTGAGAAGCTGAAGAAAGGCGAGCTAGAGGAAATTCTCGGTGACATTGACCTAAACAAAGACGGCAACATCGACTTTGATGGTGAGCAGCTGAGCTGGGGGAAAGAACAACGTCAAGGACAGAACGAGACGTAGAGCTAGTCGAATGACTGCAAGTCACCAAGGCTTAAACATTCGTCACCAGAAAAATCAATGCGCAAGCAGCAATGATTTAAGTTTGTTGGGACCTGGTAATACTCATGCCCTAGGTCAGCTGGGATAGGCTCGGGAATGAGCATTGAATGCTGGAGGGGGCCAGTATCTGTGATACTGGGGGCCACGTAGGACCATGCACTTCCTACCAAGATGTATGACGAAATGCCTTTCAAAATCTGACAAAATACGAGCAAAATATGAATGCATCCATCCATTATCACAATGTGAGAAAAAATGAAGAATTTGGCAATTATGCCTAAATTTCCTTCTAATAGTGTAAGTGTGATTAATTGTCTGGCTGTGAGTCAAAAAATATATTGAACAAACACTTCAACACAAGGCAGGAAGCACCAAACAAACAAAGCTACTAGAAGACAACACAAGAGCAAACGATAAACAAGAGAGAGGAAGAGGGCAAAAAGGCACGATTACATGAAGGAGCCTTGCCTTGGAGGTTTGCAATCTAATTGTGCTTTTTCCTCAATCAATACACATGCCTGCACGTGTGTCACATGCGACACATTGAGAACACACTGGGCTGGACAGCTCAAGGACTTAGCAGAAATTGCATTACCTGCTGAGGAAATACACGTCGTATATACACACACACGTACACGCACACACACACACGATTGCAGGGGAATGCATGATTTAGCACACAAAAGTGTGACTTGTTTTGTCTCGTCACAGCAATCCAGTCTTTGCAATTATCGAGAACATTTAAAAAGGGGTGTCACAGTGAAAAGGGATCCATAAGCAAGTACTCCTTCTCTGCATCATCAACGAACCCCTAGGGCACAGTTTGAAGGTGTCACATGGTCAGAATGTCTAACAAGGTGCAACAATAAATGAATGCCCCGCATGTAGACCTTCCAATAGGCCCTGAGTGGGATTATAGATTTGTGCCTCCTGCTGCCCCTCACCTCAATAGGTGTCATCAAAATCACATCATCATTTTGAAAAGCCATCACAAGCCTTGTATAAAGAACATCAAACTGATTTACAGTATATCGGGAAAAGCGCTTGCAGCGTATACCGGGATATAACGTGGCTGAGTTACAATGTTTTAATATATATATTTTTTCTTTTTACTTTTGCCCCCTTCCGTCCTCCCTTTGGCTCAGTTTCAAGTTCTGTAGCTCTTAATAATTAGGCATCCTACTTTATGCAGCCAATCAGTTAGAAAATATGCAAAGAATATATTCATATTATGCATAATACAATATATGCATGTGGTATAAAGTTGTATAAAAGATGACTACTATATTGAATTATTCATAATTCACAAATAATCGTATGTTATATTGAGTGCGCAGTAGAAGCATTCAAAGGCTGCTTCTTCTGGCAACTATATTCATCAACTTTGTTAAGAATAAATTCAAATGAAAAAAAATCTTCAACAATATCTCTTTAATTAGTGGCAATGTTCTTTTAGTGAATGGTTTCCAGAGAAACATAAGAGTCTCCATGAAAGCTAACGATAGTGGGTTAATCTGGCATTAAACTTAAGTGCCCATCCAGTCAAAAGCTCCATGTGCATGGAGACAATGAGAAGGCTTCCTGTGAGACAATAGGTGTGATTAGGTTGGGTGAGTTGATTTGGAATGGATTTCATAGAGACGATTGGCTGGCTTGATGGGCAGGGACTAGAATCTCTGATACAGCCAATAAAGGCGGAGGTAATCTAATTAGTTGCTGGCTTCAACTCATTTGAACTCTGGGTGAGTTTGAGGACTTTGTTTTTAATACAATGACCAGGGTTTCTCCTGGCTCTAATTCAGGGGCGGTTCTAGACTAATTTCACTAGGGGGGGTCAGGCAGGGGGCACGGAGTTTTGTCGGACGGACGCAGTAAGTATTTGGTTCAGTTTTTCTTGCATTCTGAAAAAAGGTATGGGCCATTATTTAAGAAAAGTGATATTAAACTGAAATGGCCTCACCCATTTATTTTTGTTCTTTCTAGCAGATTGCCACTTTTGTGGTTCATTAACTTGCTGTTGATGTCATCACATCACCATGTGTGAAACTTTTAGGTGTATGAATAAACTCAGTGTGAGATGATAATAATGTACACCAGCATCATTTTGTGATCATCACCTTCTGTCTCCTTCCGCAGAGTTCATGATGATGCTCTCTGCTCGGTGATCTCTGATGGAGGGTGAGGCTGGCACCACAATCACTCTGCTCCTCTGAGTTACTTCTTTCTGTCCTGTGATGTTTTGCTTTCAAAATAAAGAGGCAGTTAGTGCAATGTGAGTATAAAGCACAGTAATAGAACATTGTTGCTGCTTTGTCGTCCCCTTGTGGCAGCAAAGGGTACACGTTCATGCAATAAAGAGGGGATAAGTCATTTCAGTCCATGACAATTTAGGATGTTTTTCTACCTACCAGGGCTGAAGGGGTAAACTTAACTGATACAAGTGATTTATAAATATTTATCTCAAATAAGATGCTGGAATGGCTTAACTAGGGCTACGCATATAGATTTCTGACGGGACTATGAGCCCCAGTGGAGAACCAGCGTGAGGATACAAAGACCTAGATAGGCACACTTAGTTACCGTTGAACTTGCTGGGTTTTTTTTTTTCGGACTATGAACGGCCTCTTTTTGCACACGCTTTGAACACTGCAGCTTGTAGTCCAGTGCGGTTTTTCTATGGATTTTTATGATATTGTATAATTTATGCATATTCTCTTACATATTAAAATAAAACATTAAAGCACCTGCATCTTATAGTCTGGTGTGTCATATATGAACAAAACTGGATTTCCCCCTAATTTTAGCTGGTGTGGCTTATATTATTCAGGTGCGACCTATAGTCCAGAAAATATGGTAGTTTGAATTTAAGGCCATTGAAGTATTTTCCAAATATTTACTATAATTAAAATTTTGCTAATTAGGGGAAATGAAACTTCACAAAGCACTTGTGATGTTTTGAAATTCTTCTAGATGGTGCTCTTGTTTTAAAAGTAAACACTAGTGCAATGGAAACATAATAAATTTCCACTGCATCTTTAAACATCCATAACCTTGGCCAGTGCATCCTAAGCAGCAACAGAGTTCGCTGGGTTCTGGCTAACTGACAAATTAGGGGACGCAATGTATACTTAACAAAATAAATAAAGTAAATCCTGTAAGCCCTTCATAAGACTATAAAAAGCTACTCACCCCTTCCTCAAAACATTCCATGCACCTTCTCAATCTTTTTGGGGAGTGAATATACAGAAAGCCAACGTTAAAAGAAAACACAGAGGCTCAACTAGACCCTACTAAAAAAAGGATTTTTTATTAACTTAACACACGGAGCAAATAGCAAGATAAAAAAAAATATCTTTATAACTGATTTACGTAAAGCAGCCATGAATTTCTATCTTTCCAACGTAGTGAAGAAATGGTGCTTTGGACTGCTGGAAAAATAAATCCTAATTTGATGATACTTTACATCAAGATGTAAAAGAATGGTAAACCAATTATACTGTAACTTCAAACCACAAATTCATAGAATGTAAGGCAACAGGTTCTCTCATGGAAGCAGAGAGAGAGGGGCGTCTATGGAATATTAATAATATTAAAGTTTTGCCTTCTAGATGCATATACACTGGTTTGGTGGCTTCATATTGCAATATCCCCTATTCAAAATGTCTACAGAAAAAATAAGGTCACAATATACAAATATTTGTTATCTTTCCACTTAATTCAGCAGGAGTAACTGAATATTATGATATTGAGAAGTAGTTGGATTCATAAATAACTCCCGTTCTAAGTGACAAGCCTTGGAAGATTTTTGCAGTAAATAGTCCAGGGAGGAAGATTTTGCCAAGCGTGCATTTAGGATGACAATTTGCGGTCATGAGTATTTGAGCATGGCCACATGGAAACAACATATCTGATGTAAACGGGAAGTTTGGGACATGACGGAAGTAGAGTGAACAAGATAGTGGAAACAACACAACCATGTGGGCAATCTGATTATTGTTCGATAACAGGGCCAGCGTAAACCATCAATGTCAGTTTGGTTGCACTTGGGTATTATGTAGACCTTTTATCCTCTTGTAGTTGTTTGTGCAGCATTCTGGATTTTCCCGACAGAATCTTGCCCGCTCCCCTTCCACCCCACTTTAGACAGGTGGGACGTGACCCAAACCAACATCTGGCCACTTCAATAGTGTACACAAGCCTTGACAACACTACTGTGCATCAGAAAGTTCCTCACCCTATTCCAGAAAGGTGAGAGCCACTTGATCTGTCGTGATTCATGTTTGAGAAAACAAAATATTGTGCGTCACTGGAAGAATCCCTGAGGCGGTTTGGCCACATTTCCGCAAGTTCAAGAATGTTTTCACAGCATAGCTGTGAGCGGAAGGATCGGATGTAGGGGTTCATTAAAGTTTCCAATTGGCGGCGTGGTGGAGGCGAGACGAGGAAGCTAACTGTTGGGGATGCTCTGCAGATAGGTGAGAATGTGCTGGATCTTCACCAGACGCTCTTTGAGGCTGGTCATGGAGAGGACAGACAGCTGGTAGCGCGGGTCGATGGGCAGCACAGCCAGTAGCCACCAGCAGCACGCAGGTCCGTTAGGAGTCGCCTTGTTATGAAAAAAAAGGGGGGAGGAAAAAAAAATCTGAAAGGAACTGCCATATACAGGCACATCTCAACAAATTATAAGATTAGGGATCATTTATTTTCGTTCATTTAATTTCAAAAACTGAAACTCATGTAAAGATTCAGTACACATAGATGAAATAGTTTAAGTTTTTCGTAATTTTAAATATATTGTGAAAGTTACAGCAAACAAACCCCAAAATCCACCAAGTCATTATATTACAATATTGCTTATAAAAAGGGGTAATCGGCCATTTGAGATTTATTCTACCATGTGTTTAATAAATCTAGAATACGAGTTTCCTCATTTGAATTGAACAGCACAATTTTGGGAATTGATTTACAATATTCTCACATGCTTTTGCACCTGTAATACGGCACCAAACAAGCACATGACTTAAGGGTAGGCTAATGTTGGCGTGTGTGTTTATTCTTCTCAATTCTGTGTACCCACAAATGGATATCTACTAAGTACATCCACGAGGCAACTGGAAGCAATCATGAATGTGATCATAGCTGTACTTCATTGTAGCTTCGACCGTCTCCCATACCGACAAAGGGATTTTCTCCATGACACTTGTGATGCAACAGTAGAGGTAGGATTAGCTATGAAGCACCCATAAAGCTCTTGAGCCAATACTGTCAAAAGGCTCCACCCCGCAGGTTGTTGAGGGAGTCGAGATGTAATCCTCTTTGGCGTAAAGAGGCGAGCACCCCCCCCAACCACAACGTGCTATTATGCACCTCTAAGGCTCTTAAGCCCACAGTAATGTAGGCCTTCCCAAACGAAAGTAAACAAGCAATTGACTGTCAAATCTGCATTTTTCTCAAATGGAGAAGGTGGTATTTTCAGATATAAAACGAGACAAATTCCATGACGCAAAAGAAAGTGTTCATGACATGAGTGACCTTCCTCTTGATCAGAAGTTATATGACCGACTAGTGGCGGTTTATCCTATTGGCAATATGGTTAGCTGAGGGGTGGCACGTACCCGCTCATCTGAGGGTGTCAAGATTAATCATGACAAATAATATGGCACCTCTGTCCTGCAAAAGATTCCGGTGCCCTTCGCGTCCACAATGTTGACGTAATACAATGATATTTATGGACACAAGACTGAGCTATAAAAAGTGGCTCACATTTTGTTCGTGTCAGAGCTTATGTGCAAAGAGCTCATAACCAAGTCAAGAAAGGTAAATGTAGGTAATTACGATAAAATAAGAACATTGTCATGAAGTACATTTGATAGGTTATCCTGTACAATAACATTTGAAGAGGCTACAAGGGCACATTTTTGATTTGCACAAAGCACTGAAAATAGTGGAGGCAAAATTTTGAGTGTATTTTGTGGTTCTGGTTTGAAGATAGTTGAAGAAAACACTTATTTTTGCTTGTTTTGTGTTTTATTATATTCCACCTTTTTTTGATCTCTGTTTAAAACTTTTGGTGAACATTTGTGAAATTAAAGATACTGTTAATATTTGTTTCACTGTCACTAATTTATAGAATGTCTGCCTACTAAACTGGAAGCCGGCTGCCAGAACCGCCATTATAAAATGACTCTAACCTCAGAGGAGCACATTATTGGTCATGGATTTTTTGGGACAAGACATAGAAAGATAAAATCGGCAGTAAATCCCAGACATGAGATTTGTTTGAGTCATGGAGAGAAGGTCCATCATGAGACATTTGATCATGCAGTGAGGCAAAAGTATGGATGTCGAAATTAATTTATCCGGAGAACATGTCTGTGTGGATTCTCAATCGTCCCGGTCATGGTAATCTCGGCAACGGGACTGTTCTTGGATGGTGAAGACGTTTCACATTTATAATTAAACTTCTCCCCAGGTTTAAATTTTAGATGTGATGTTCCTCTGTATTGTCCCGTGAGGATTGTTTTTAGACTTTTTTTTTTTTAAATGCCGATTTTCACTTATTGCAAGTCGATCTGAAACATAATCACTGTGATAAACGGGTGATCAATAAACGAAAAAATTGATCCCAGAGTTGGGAAGGACTGCATTTGTGTAGCAATTCAGAGGCACTGGCCATAATCTGTTTTATACCGAGGCTGTCAAGAGATGTACCTGGATATCAGCTTCCCTCTCGGGCATTGGTCCAAAGTGCTGAAGGATCTGGTTGTGAAAGCGGATCTTGAGATTCTGGAACCAGACACGGGCTTGATTGTATACAGCATCATGGAGCTCTTGCAGGCTCTCGAGCTCTTCTCTGGCTTCCACCTAAGAGCCAATAATGAACACACCGGTGACGGTTGGATTCTGTGTTGTGCCAAGTGAAAGAGTAAATTACTCAGGTACTGTAGGACAAAGCAACATTTCAGGGAACAGTTCGTACCCTCGTGTCTTCCAAATGCTCAATGTCAGCAATACTATAACCGTCCTTCATTCCTCGGGACAGGACTCTGAAGCGCTTCCCTCCGATAGTGTCCACCACGGATCTACCATCAGGCAGGAAGTGAACACTCCGGATGATGAGCATACAGCCGTAGTCGACAAACCTGCCACGGTGGATGCCACGGAGTTAATTTTGTCAAGATGTTTGGCAGCATTCCCTCTTATGTAACTAATGACTTGATGTCATCAGTCACATGAATATGATCCTTGTGTGCAAGTTCTTCCAGTATCAAGAGCTCATGAAACTGCGACGTACACAAAACCCTTTTGCTTACCCTTTCTGGGGGTCGTTGATACACATCCCGAACTGCCGTGTGCCCGTGTCCATGCAGCGGCGGATCATGAGGCGATAACGTGGCTCGAATACATGCAGCGGGCAAGGCACCGTAGGGTACGCCATGGTACAAACAAAGATAGGCACGTTCTTTGTCAAGCTGCAGTTGGAACAGAACAGGAGAAAATTACAAGCTGACTCTAAATGGAGATAAGGAAAGGGAAGCAATAGCTAACTTACTCAGAAAGCTCTCTGGTCTCCTCCAGGTGAATCTTGGACCTCACCTCATGCTCCTGACTAAAATACTGTTTGATCAGCACATCCAGTACGCTTGTCACAGTGTACTTTCTACATGCTAGATACTGCCGAGGGGGGAGAGGTTTATGATTAATCATACATGATAGAGAAAAGATCAGTCACCATGTGGGCATACCCTTACCTCTTTTAGGCTCTCTTTGCACAGGGGGCAATATGGTGTGTGGTCCAAACAGCGTTCCAAGCAGCTTTTACAAAAGGTGTGGCCGCACGGCGTTGTCACAGGCTCGTAAAAGAACCTGGTTTGGACATAGCATTGGCCTGATTAGACACGCCTTTCAAGGTTCATTTTCAAGTTTCATCAGTGCAGGATGTATTTTTGTAGAAACTACATTGTTCATGCCCCAAATGATTCCTACCTAAGCCGTACTTTGACTTGGTATTACTTATGCGTAGTTCATATTGAATAGGTAGTTAACTGTCTATTTTATATACCTACAGATTAAGTGTGTTTCATTTAATTTAATTTTATTGCTCCTTTCTTTCAGTTCTTCATGGCCCCCCAAAGCGCTTTCTCTCATGGTCAATCCCAGAGACTAATGCTGTAATTATATCATCATTCAGATTCTAAAGAGCGCACACGTGGGCTCACCTCATGCAGAGAGAGCACTCAAGGTCATTGGCATCAATGAGATCCTCAAGAACACTTTTGTAAGCTTTAGCTTTGGTTGCTTTTTTGGGAGAAGTTTTCACACCTTGAGGGAGACAGAGAACATGAGGTTAACTTAATCTTTATGACTCATGCACTTTTTTGTAAGAATAATCAGTTTGCAATTACAAAAGAAAACCAGGAGAGAAAAGTGCCGCACAATACCTTGCTTTTTATACTTGCTACTTCCGCTGTCCACAATGCAAGGCTCAATGTCAGAAATTGACAACTTCCTCTTCAGCAGACTTGCCTTCTCCTGGTCTCCAAGCTGAGGGGCGGAGCGCACCCTCTTCAGTCCCAGCTCGCCAGAACTGGGGCCGCTACATCGCAGGGAATGAGCTCGACTCAGACTGGTACGGTCAAGACTCTCCCAGCGTTTCTGTGGCACAAAGGTAACAATTCAAATTAATACATAGGACGGTCACGATCAAATAATTTTCAAACTGATTACTTGATCAATTAATCAAATAATCAGATAATTTTTTTTATCATCAAAATGTATTACAAAAATATTTTATTTTCCCAATTACTGCTTATTAACCAATTCTTAGTGTATTGGCTATTTGTTTATTGTTAAGGGGGGAAAAAAAAGTAATCTCACACAAGAGGGTTTGATGACCTCTTTTCACTTTTTTTTAAAACAGATTTGGTTCCCGGTTTTGGTCATTGTCTTTCAAGTAAAAGCAGATGTTTGCAAATATCTTTTTGATGAAACAATACATATTCAGTCTACTTTCATGAAGAACTACAAAAATCAGAGAATAATTACTGTTGAGAGATTGAAATCCGAGGATTTGGAAAATGTTAAGCTAAATATCTCTAAACGATTACTCAATTATTAAAACAGTTGTCAATTAATTTTATAATAGATTTGATTCATTTATTATTTTATTTACAGTGCTCCATGTGCTATCAAGGAAAGCAATGCAATATGATTCAAATAATTACAATGGTTGTCTTGACTTATCTGACCTCCTGCTTGTCTGTTTGCTGGTGTGCCGACACAGCGCGGACGTGGTGTTGGCTTTGTCTTTGGACTGGAATTTGTGACCCAACTTGGGCACCGGCCACAAGGCTTTTACTGCGCAAGTGGGGTGACGTATTCTGCGCCGTTTCCCTCAGGCCGACCTTGATGTTGTCGTTAGCCGAAGAGAGCAGGTCACACAAAATCTGTCGAAAACAAACAGCATGTGATCTGTCTGTCAATTATGTAGGCCTCAATAACTGCAGAAACCCTGACAATCATTTGACAAGATGACAATTGGAATTGGTGTAAACAAAAATATTGTCACTGTCCAATAAAAAGCTGGTAAGTCTCATGGAAACCATAAAAAAATGTTTCAAAACCAAGTATCTCATAAAAACACAGCACAAATGGCTGTTAGTCAATTTCAAAAGTTTCATTCTCATATTAAACTTACAAATGAATAAATGTGCAGAGCCAAGAAAGTATGTCTACCTATTCTAATAATAACTTCTTAGGAGTCATTATGAGCTCTAAGTCACCCCCCCAAGGTTCCTGTCAGCTTGTAAGGTAAAAACTTTCTACAGCATTCACTATGTCATCAAATCACTTCATTGCAATTTCAAATGATTATAATTGGCCATTTTAAATGATCACAATTAATGGTTTGAAAACAGATATATCTGCTTTGCTGCAAGCAGCAGACATGTTTAATTAAAATTCAACAACTTTGCGAGAGAAAAAACAACAACAAGATGAGTTACCAGACTTGTTTATGCAATCTTGTTGTACAGCCAAAGTTCTCTAACTTTTTTTCTGACATGCCCCCAAGAGGCAGGAAAAAAAAAAACACTTTTACATGAATGTGTATGACGTACGGCACTTGCAATGTTTGTTACAAAGACAACATAAGATGTATTCGTTATCATTCTTAAAAACTGCACATAAATTTTGATACTAAACGAGGCAGCCCGATTGTTTACACAGAGAGTTACACAAAGATTACGCAACAGTGAGAATTTCATATCAAAACATGTTGAGCAGATAAAGGTGCCGTTAAAAATCAGGTTCAACCGTATACAAAGAGTCAACTGTGTTCCTCTTGCATAACAGCGACAGAGCTGATTTTGTTCATTGAACCTAATGTTGTCAAGTCACAAGACCTGCTCTTTAGCGAGCATAACCAAGATGATACAGCGGTGGCAAGTGAAACTGTTTATCGGTTTATTTCTCAAGTTAATTCAATGTAGTACTGTAATGACTTCCTGCTACCTCTTTTATGTTGAGTATTTAATGCGTTCGTTTCTGCGTTCCATTTAGGGGTGTCGACCAAAAGGGCTTAACTTTTTGACCTACTTAACATTGCACATTTGTCATCAGGATCATGACGAGGCGAAAATACCACACCTTTAGGTTTTAATTGGTGACTTGGGTGCACTAAATGCTAGATCTAAGCTACCTTGTAGGCCACACCTTAACTTCTCCTAAAACACGTGACAGGCTTCTCTTGCAATTCATCTTCACATATGCAGTTGACAAACTATCACCTGTCGTATTGTTGTAATAATAATAACAATGATGATAATAATAAAATAATCAAAGTTATATCACCCTGTTCTGAATACATAATGCCAAAGGTCTAGCTTCAGCCATGCGGTGGTGAAAAGCTCTTGTTGTGTGTCACCTACGCGACATGATCACACAAAATCATGGTGTCGCGAAAAATAGCGTAAATGAGTCAGTTGTCCTACTTTTTGTTTTCCTGAGTTTTCTACTTTTGGAAAGTACTTTGCAAACTTTTAAAACCGTGCCACATTGAATTTACAAACAAAACTGCATCGAGAAATTTTTCACAAATTTCCCCATATGTATTATCATACAATGATGAAATTAAACTTTGGATATTGCCAACTAATAGTGATTCCTTGCTCAAGTCCCAAAATTCAAGTCACGTCAGAAAGACAGGAACACTCAAAAAGGCAACGCAAGTATGGAAACAGGCACAAAGCAAGAAATAGTCACGAACGAACCTTGTTAGTTTCTATTTCTCCGCTTGGCAACGAGAGGGGACAGGGGCAATTGATTGCATAGAATGCCATACGCCGCTTAAAATCTTTATGACAATTCAATATGGGAGCCCAGATTCACCCCTGGGGATTCCATAAAATCTAGTAGGGGATTTCTCACATTGGCTACTGTATGTCTCTCAACAAAATGATGGCATTCACAACAAACAATAATAAAAGGCATAAAATTAGATTGTGGCCACAACTTAGTCAGACAACATCACATAATGAGATGTGTTAGCTCACCTTTTCTACTTGTCGTTTTGCGCAGGGGAAATCTTCATCCACAGCAAGGCAATTAAGGAAGACTTGGAGGGATTGATCTACTTCGCCCATCTCGTGAAGCACCATGGCTTTCCTAAACAAAGCCTACCAGGACGTAACATCAAATTTAGTAGGTTGTTACAATCACCGAATTTGCAGCTTCAAGGCACAAACAAAAACAAAGGAACCATGCCGTTGTCTTCGCTTGTAATTTGACAAACAAACATATTTTGACAAAGAGCAAACAACAAATAAAAATAATTAGTGGTCACTGCTTTAGTAAAACAAACACTGACATATTTGCATTGTTTTGAGCTGATGATAAAAATATTGGTGTGATGCTGCTTGTGTGCTTTTTTAAATAATATATATATATATATAAATGCGACAAAACATCACAAAGATTGGTCTACTTGGAGCACACAGGTAAAAAAAGAAAAAGTAAGAATGAAGAATGTTTTCATTCTGATTGATTTTTGACTGAAATTGACCTACCTCAGCGGAACAGCCAGATGCAAGACAAAACTCAATGTCCTCCAGAGCTAGATCAAATTGTTTTAGAGATGTATATGCTTCTGCTCTTGAGAGTCGTACATCCGCTGTTGTTTTGGGTTCTTCAAAGAGCATGGGGAGCAAAAAGAGAGGCAAGAGAAATTATTTTGAATTTCCCTATTTTCAAGCATCTCAAAAAACATTGTGGAACTGTTTGTGTCACGATTAAAGAACAACAACAACAAATGTCTAGTAGCAATTGAAATGGAATCGGACAGGTCTATTTGGGATAGGAGAACTGAACCATTCTCTCAAGTCTCTCTTTTCGTCAATGGATGCTTGAGGTAGTGTTTCTTTTCCCAATTTAGCTGGAGCAGACGCCTTCGATCCACTGGTGGATCATCTATAACCGCTTCAAACAACAAGTCATATGTTGGTATTATTGCCAATGTTTAATGTGATACTTTCTGTTGTATTTTTGTATTGTATATTACATAATTTTAGGCCTTTGTAAAGCACTTTGTTACGGCAAAAAGGTGGCGATAGCGCTATATAAATAAAGATATTATTGTATTGTATTGCATTTTAAGCAGAGGTGGAACACGAGCATTAGACAATTAGTCAGCTTTCTGGATTTTTCCACAAAACTAAGATACAACCTAAAACTGTGTTTTGGAACAAATGCATTCATGTAGTCATTTGTTTGGAGGACGTTGGCATTTTATAGTAACGGGATGATCAAGATTCTTGCTGCAATGACAAGAGCAATTCAAGAACAATTGGCATTTTGTTGGTGTAACTACACCTTTACCCCATTGACCCACTTATAAACAACCATTGCAATGTCGTGCAAGAACAATGGTATTGGATTATTTAATGATGTTCAAATGCATTTCCTCAAACTGCATGCCTGCTACTTTCACAGTCTGCTGCAGGAAAACAGTCGCCACCTTTTCCCCCTCTTTCATATTGTCGTGTTACCAAACCTAAGAGGCCTAATCATGAGTCACAAGTGATGCATATGACCATTTTCGTTGTCTAAAAGCCATTGGTTGCACTGCAGCATACATAACCAATAAGACCAGCCCACCCGCAAGTTACAAAACCTGCAATAAGTGTCACGACCTAACTTACGCAAGCTGACCCCGACGCGCATGCGCCGTGTGTGAACCTTTGGTAAACTCGGCGCAGACCGTTAACGACGTCGCTATGGTAACTGCTTGACAATAAACCCAGTTGAACAACAAAAGGACGTAATATATCACGTTTAGTTTTTAAAATAAATCTTCCTTAGCTTTTGCGACTTTCGCTTATATTTTCAGTGAAACATATTACTATATGAGTGGGGGATTTATTCTGTGTACTTTGCAAATTCTAGCGAAAGTTGACATTGGCCACATTCAATATGGCGGACGCATTCACTGTCCCGGCGAGGGGCCAACCGGTTTAAGGCGTGTCTACGTAATCTAATGTTTATGCTCAATTGCAGGAAGCAAACACCCAGTGTCAAAATAAATCCCGTTGCATAAAGTTTACAACTGACCTGCTTGGATCATATCGCTCGCTTGCCTCACGGCGTCCATGCAGCGATTCCGCAGACACAGTTCATCCACTTCGCTTAGTCTTTTGAACCGTTTCAGCTCGCTGGGGAACCATTTGGCCAAGAGTCCGCACAAAATCACGTTGGGCTTGCCTTCGCATCTGACCGGTTCGTGGCACAACTTGCACCTGGAGAGCAGCCCTCGTTGCAAACATCTCTTGCAGAATGAGTGTCCACACGCTAAAGTCACGGGTTCCCCTAAAAAACTGTTGCAACTAGGGCAGTCAAACACTTGATTCCAGCAGCTATCCTGCTCCTTCGAGTCCAGCTTGGGCGGCGAGACCGACCCGCAGGCAGTCTTATCTTTTAGATTTCGCACTATACAGTCCACAAACGTGCTTAGCTGTTCGGGTTTCACGGGCCCGTAGCGCGAGGCCATCGAGAACCAGTAAATGGCCTCTTTAAGGGAGTTTTCCGAGGTTAAAGCATTGGCTTTTAGCAGGATGAGCTGATGGTGGTCCACGTCCTCCTGCTCGGGGACGTCATCCTTTTCGGTGCCTATCACAAAAGCGCTCCTCTCCCCCGTCGCTTCCTCACCTGGCTCCTGGAGCGACATGATGAAAGAAAAATGTTACGAGTAATATCTGTCTCCTCGGTTAACGAAACTAGTCATCTCCTCGAGTAGGTCCTCTACTGACTTTCTCTGTGGACGCTCGTTCGTTACATAAAAACCCACGTCACATGAGGACAGGATCGCCCGTGATTGGCCGGTGCGACTGGGTTACAAAACCATGCCTGAGTCAAGTTTCATAACCGCAAAGAGGACGTGAAGGAATTATTGGTTCTACAAGACGTTCCTTGACACCGAAATAACAATTTAAGAAAGTGAATTAAAAAAAGAGAGAAATGTGGCTAGTATCTGTACGATATCTGTACTTATCCATTCATAGCTTCAGTAATTCAGAAATTCCAGACAGCCAAAAGCGAGAAACAAGGGGAAGTAAAAGGTTATCTCCCCGTCGGGGAATCGAACCCCGGTCTTCCGCGTGACAGGCGGAGATACTGTCCACTATACTAACGAGGAAGTAATGAGAAGCTCAAATAAATTTTTATTATTTAAATATTAAAGGATTTGCTAATTCCTCGATATAATGGCCCAAAAAGGATGCTTCATGAACCACTTGTCATATTCAAAACGGATCTGAGCTATAAATTCTTTGTTATTCTCTATTTATTTCAATATTATCATTATTTGTGGTAGTATTATAGAATGAAAATAGAACTTACTGTTATCTTCTTGGTTTCTTAAATAATGTGCAAGATTTGTGATTTTGTTGAATTATTAAGTTTGAAGAGGTGTGGTTTGGTTTTGGGTGTATGTTTTCCCAAATGACCACCAGAATGCAGTGTTGAACAAATATATGGTCAGAAAAGACAATTTGTTAGGCGTTTGAACGGTTTGAATTGGTCTAGAGTGGAAATTAGAAGGAAACCCACCAAAATTTAAATCTAAGCTTTGATTTTGAAATAATAAAGCCAGAAAATTTCAGTTTGAATGAGCTGATCTGTTTAAAGATGTAGAGTTTGTGTTGATTTATGAGTTTTCATTACCTTGAAATAAGGCTGGTGTCAATCAAATACCTGGCGCTGGTACTTTTCGATCCAGAGCTTCAGCAATACGTAAATTGTGAACTCTTGGAAAAGCAAAGAAAAAATTTGGAGAACAAGAAAACACAGAACTCCCCGTCGGGGAATCGAACCCCGGTCTTCCGCGTGACAGGCGGAGATACTGTCCACTATACTAACGAGGAAGTAGTGATTACGAGGGTTCCATTATTCTTCTTGTATACTTACGGGTAATACCAGGCACCCTGGCAGGGTCATCCATAGTAAAAGGGTCCTCGGTGAGGGGCCAGACAAAGCACAGTCTATAGATCCTTTATAGTGATGCATACAAATGGATCCTGTTATCCCGGGTACGGGTCACCGCCCCCCCCCCCCCCCCCCCCCTGGAGACAGGCCTGGAGTCGGGGCTCGAAGGCGAGCGTCTGGTGGCCGGGCCTTCACCCATGGGGCTCGGCCAGGCACAACCCAAAAAGGCAATGTGGGTCCCCCTTCCCATAGGCTCACTTGTGGGATGGGCCAAAGGGGTCAGATGCAAAGTGAGCTGGGTGGCGGCCAAAGACCTTGGTTTCCATTGTGGAAGCAGGGCCTGGGGACTCTGAGGTGGGCTCTCCCATCTCTGGGGTGGGTCAAAGTCACAGAGGTAGTTAAAAAGCCCCTTGATGGCAAGGCCCGAGGGTGGATGAGATCTTCCCAGGATTCTTAAAGGCTCTCGGTGTTGTGGGGCTGTCCTGGCTGACACGCCTCTACATCGCGTGCACATCAGGGACAGTGCCTCTGGATTGGCGAACTGGGGTGGTGGTCCCCCTTTTTAAGAAGGGGGACCGGAGGGTGTGTCCAAATTACACTACTCAGCCTCCCTGATATGAACTATTCAGGGGTGCTGGAGAGGAGGGTCCATTGGGAGGTCAAATCTCAGGTTCAGGAGGAGCATTGTGGTTTTCGTCCTGGTCGTGAAACAGTGGACCAGCTCTATACCCTCGGCAGGATCCTTGAGGGTGCATGAAGGTTCGCTCAACCAATCCACATATGTTTTGTGGACCTGGAGAAGGCGTTCGACCGTGCTGGATGAAGTGGGTGGGGAGAGGGAAGTCTGGGCGTCCCTCCTAAAACTCTTGCCCCCACGACCCGACCCCGGTAGAAGATAGATGGATGAAGGTGTGATTTGTTTTGGGGTGAGTATATGATTTCCAAAGGGCCACCAGAGGGCAGGGTTGATCTTTCAAGATATGCTCAGCAAAAGCAACCTGCTGAATTAATTTATGTGGTTATGCTCAATGGCTGTACGTACAACTGGGGCTTCTTTTTTGAAAATTTGTAGGGGGTGCTGCTGATAACCATCATACTATTGGATGTTTTTTAATCACACATTTAACTAATGAAATATTGATTCTATTGCTAAGCAAAATGTGTTTGCAAACCTTTAAGAGTTTTTATGCAGGTTTAAACCCTCATTTTTAGCGTTGTGGAACTCAGCGTTGCGACGGCAACAGTGTTTTCGCAAATAAACAAAATAATAACAAAACTGTCCAACATCAAATGTATCCTCACATGGAATTCCAACTAGAAAAAGCGACTGAATGTGTTATCTGTAGCACAAATCTAACGCAATTTCACCATGACATACTATACCTCACTAGTGTTGTCACGATACACGTACAAGCACAGTACCAATCAACTGTGACCCATAACGTGTGTCATATTTGGCAGCTATGTGGGATTCCTTCCACCCAGACATAGCTACTCAAATGTTCAGAGTGGTAAAGAGGCCAGCGGGCAAATGTTGCTCTCCTTACATGACGTGACGGAATGCTATGTACGGTATGATCATCTGCATGAGCACATGTAGAAAATATGTAGAGTGATCTCTGGCTATATTGAACATCTGTTATTGAATGTAATATAGACTCACAAGACGTTAAAATAAAGTCAAATTCCTCTCTTTTTCAAGATGTCACTGAATGGTAACCTTGACTTTCAACCTATTTTTGTGTTAACTTAGTAAATGTTGAACTTATCAAGTCGGGAACTGTATATAACAGAAAAATGAAGCTTCATGAACCAGTTGCATTTTTGAACCCTTTTGACTTTCTGCCGGAACTGCGGCCCAAACTCTGACATTGGTGGTGCAGGGACCGAACCGCCCTTATCAGTGAGTTCGGTACCCCGTACTCCCAAAGCCCCCCCAACAGAACTCCCCGAGGGACACGGTAGAACGGCTTTTCCAGGTCCAAAAAACAAGTGGACTGGTCGAGCCAACTCCCTTTCTCAAGTATTCTGCCGAGCGTATAGAGCTGGTCCACTGTTCCACGGCCAGGACAAAAACCACACTGCTCCCCCTGAATCTGAGATTCGACCTCCTGACGGACCCTCCTCTCCTCTACGTGCTTGCTTTGTTGAAAATAGTGTAAATAACAATCTGGCTAAGCCTAAGATGCAAATGAGGACCCGAGTTTCTAATGAAGAAACGCACAATCACATGCAAGCGTGTACTTAGATGTTTTGTACTCATTTATCAATGTGGGAACACTTCTGTGGTTGAATCTCAGACAAGTGTGGAGGAATGCATGCTGACTCAGGGTCAGCCTTATCTGGCCCTCCATAATCTCCCTGCCGTGTTTGGGTTCTCGGCACAAAATGCACATATCCTAACATCCCAGCGCATGTGTTTCAGGATGACGTGAGGCTGGCAGCGCTTGTTGCTAATGAGATACATACAAGGAAATCTCCAAAACTGGAGGCCTTCTGGAGGCTGTGGCTCCTTGCCAGCTCCTCATGGCCAAGTGAGGAGTGATCGAGGGAGCGAGAGCACCGGCACGTAAACCAAATGCATAGTTGTCCCAGTCAAGTTGCCACTTGCTACAGCTGTCACACTTGGAACGAGCTTCAACGCATGGTCCAAAGTTAATAGACTGTCAAAAGAACAACAACAGGCAGCACCTGACACCTAAGTTCACAGTGTCTACAGGATACACAATTTTCTCCTTTTGAATTACCCAAAAAACAATATTACACAACCAAGTTGTTGTGATAGTAACTTACCTCCACTGCAATGGAACATTCGAAGTAAAAAAAAGAAATCATCAAGAGATACAATTAACTTCAACCTTATAGTGCTAGAAAGACAGGGTTTAAAAGTCAAACAAACCTTAGCCTTAAAAACATCATCATTGTCTGCTTTGTTTTTAAATTGTGCCGATAGACCCAGAAATGGAACTTGGACGTAGAAAAGAGTGTTCCTGCTGAGTAAACTATGATCACTCTGCAGTGTTAAGTAGTTTTCATTTTTCATTTTCATTGTATTACACCAGCAGTCACCAACATGGTGGCCAGGAACTACATGTAAAAAGCCCGTAGGCCGATAGATTGCAACATTGTGATTTCCTACGACTGTTGACGAGATCATTCAAGAATTCGAGGACATGCAGGAGGTGCACATTTATGAATGTGAACAATTTCAACCGTGACGGCGGTCTGCGTTCTACCAGGTCTCATTACATGTGCCCCCTTCCAGGCCGCTGGCTTTGGAGCAGCTGTGCTACAATGAGCCCCTTTGTTTTGGGCAACATGAAAGTACTGTACGACATGTTATGTAAGATGCAATTGAGAGAATGGCATGTAGAAATGCAGCGGCCGGTACTGACCTCCCCTTAGCTCCTTGTTGGCACTATCGGTGCTTAACTGGCATAGTTGAATGTGGCGATAAAAGTAATCCACTCCTGGATCAGAACAAGCAAACAAATTACCAACGAGATTATCAGGAATTATTTGTGGCGTGGCCTCGCGATACGCCCGATATTACATCAGAAAATCACCAGTGTTTATTTTAATACATTTAATAGTGCACTTTGATTAAACTGTACAGAAATAATATTAATAAAAAAGATAAAGCATTTTTTCCCCATTTCCGTAACAGAGCTTAACATTTACAATACAATACAACGAAAGGATACAAAACAAACATATATCTGAGGTATAAATATATTTGTTTTAAATTAACGATCATAGTCATGTGTTGTTTGATAGAGCCGGTTACATGAACGATATGGATGATGGCTTAGGTGAAGTATGCAGGAAGCTGTGTTAAAACAAGTGAACAACTACACAGTGAGAAACTTGTCTTCCATATTTTTTGTAAAAGCGCATTAACATGCATCTTTACAGTAAAACCTGTAAAATCTCCTCCTTTATAAAAGGACCTTTTCTCTTACGGTTTTCATTTTTGTGTTGGACGTGTTGTGTTTTCATGCACTGTGACAGTCAA
Organism: Syngnathus floridae; assembly: GCF_059516105.1. Classification (NCBI taxonomy): domain Eukaryota; kingdom Metazoa; phylum Chordata; class Actinopteri; order Syngnathiformes; family Syngnathidae; genus Syngnathus; species Syngnathus floridae. Next base: position 14,534,837 of record NC_142416.1, on the reverse strand, counting down.
TATTCTTAGGACTCGAAATACGTTTGTGGAAATACGTCATACTGTTAAATTTACTCTGTGGAAATGTCTAGAAAGATAAAGGGTGCTTTTTTTATTTTTATTTGGTCCACTTGTGTCAATTGGTCTTCAACACTAATCACTCCTCGTAATGGAACGTTCAGGGAGGTGTCATGGTGCTTTCCTGCTGCTTTTGGTGAGCCAGCCACCACTTTATTATCCTATCCTCTCCGATCCACAAATCATCTCAAACCGAGCCAGCACATTCACGTCTTTTCTCACCCATGCACTCATCAATCCTCACGACATCATAAATATTGTATGCGCTTCCTCCCACGTAACAGAAAAAAAAAGATGAATGTAAGACAGCAATAATATTAAGTGTGAAAAGAGTAGTTAGTGTATGTACACTGGAGTATGTTGACCTTAAGTATTGTTTGCTCTCGTTACACATGCAGTCAGTCACCTTTGCTTCTCAGAAGCAATATCACTCTTTGGATAAAGCCAGACATCCCATCTCATCAATGTTCTTTCACCCACATAAATACTTAAATGGCAGGACCAGAGGGCATATTAAATGGTAACATCAATAATACGGTTCAAAAAAACATCAACAACAAAGTCCTTCAAATCCAGGAGCCAAGGTTTGTCCTGTGTTTGTAATGAGATGGAGGATGGCCTTCCTCTCTCCGGGAGTCTCATTTGTCTGTGGGCAACACGAAGGAGTCACGAATCCGTGCCGCCTCGGCAGCACACAAGTGTCCGTGCAGTTTGTTGTACCACTCTGGGAAGCGACCCCTGTGTAAGCAGACAGCAGAGCGTGTCAACTTGTGGCACTCAAGCGTCATTCAAAAAGCCCTTGTTCACACCGGAGCTTCATCCAGTTCGTTAGCCAAATCCCTTTCCGAAGTTCTACTTTGATTTGGTCACGGAAGACTAGTCATGCCAGGCACTATAAATCTGCACGGGTTGCAGTGGTAACGACATTTTGATCGATAAGATGGCGATGTTTATGTCTAAGAATTCTGTTCATTGTTCTAAGTCTAAAATAATTTGACGCAAAATGGAGTACAATTGTTAGCTGCAGCAACAAGATTGGGTAAGGAAAGTTGAGATATATAAGATTTTACCGAGTGATTTTCCTGTGGTGTAAAGTGCTTGGAAAACAATTGGAATAGACAATACGTATTTGCGATCGCAACGATGTGTGTTTGTGTAAATAAAAATAACAAGGAGAGTTTGCCACTACAATCAAAATATCATTCCTCTTCCATCACTACTACTAGTTGGTATTTTCCATCAATCTGGATGCCCTGTGGCATAATGGTGCCTCTCTCTCTGAGGTATGTTTGGGTCCTGTTGGTTGGGGACTGTTGTGATATTTTTCCCCCCCCTCGACATGTGTGGGGTCTCTCACTTGCTGTTTAAACAATTTGACTTCTGTCTCTGACAACTGCTCTGAGAGACCAGGGTGTCCACATACTGCCTCCACAAGGTTTGAATATGTCTTATAAAAATTGTATTTCATGGGATTTCTGCTGTTCAGACTTCATAAAACCAAGCTGACTATAATAAAAAAGGATTTAGGGCTGTCAGTGTGAGTAAAGCCTAAGACTAATTTCAACGTCCAAGTAAAATAATAATAATAAAAAACACTGACCTGCAGTCAATTCTGGAAATGTGCGTGAGCCGAGACTTGTTGGCTCCGCAGGGCTCGATAAAATAGCGTGAGAGGAAAACGTTGGCGCGCACGCCCACCACGGGCGCTGCGCTGTGATCCACTGATGTAGACACCAGGGCACACGCCCCCTTTGGCAGGTCTGTTATCCATGTTCTAGTGCGTAAAAGAAATATATTAGACCACAAGCATGACAGCTGACAGAAAGTCAAGATTTAGAGATATTTACCTGAGCACCAGATGGTCCCTCATGGGGTGTGGGGCCATGGTATTCCGCACATACTGGTAGACCTCGGTCTTCTCGTCCAAGCTTTCTACCACGCGACTCTCGTACAGGTCCTCATCCCAGCGCGCCTGCTCCCTCACAATCCGGGTCAGGACCTCCTCCGGAGATGCAGGCACCTCCACGGTTGCCTTCCACAGCCTCAGTGGGAAGCCATCATGTACCTGGACAAAGAAACACCAAGCGCTCACTACCAAAGTGTGTTTGTGAAATGAATGAAAAAGCGAAATGATTTGGTTTTCTGTAATAAGAAATAAACAGATGAATCTAATCAAGACTCAATTTTCCGCAAGATGTTGGAGTGCATCTGTGGGATATTTTTTTTTGGTCCACTCATCCAGCAAAACATTTTGTTGATGTTGGACCTGAGAGGGGGCCTGCTGGTTCCCAATCTTGGCTCTAGCCCACCCAAACGTGTATGATGAGGTCAAAATTCACTAGCCATGCAAAGTGCCTGACTGTTGCCCCTTGATGAAGTCATTGATTAATCGGTGTATGTCTATAGTTTTGTTGTTCTCTGCTTTAGGGTCTTCCTAGCGATGTGTGTCATTGATTTATTGATTTATGAAGCGATGCGTTCAGGCACAACAATCTGCTTGTGCTCTGACTGCCCTCCAGCCAAGTCAGCTGCTTTTTCCTTCCATCAGATGATAAAGACGGCACGTTGAATCCTGAAGCCTTGTGACTTTAAGATAACCCCGCTTTGAGAGGCCTTACACACTAAACATGGGAAATGTTGCCTTTGGGGAGATTGGTACGTGTGTGTGTGTGTGGGGGGGGGGGAGCTGATGTCATATTGGGACAGGGTCCAGTGCTGGGGAGGGGAATGAGAAGCCAAGGGCCAGGCTAGTTTCACACGGACGCGTTTCTCAATACAGGAAACGCTAACTGCTGCTTTTCCACAAGATATTTAGAGAAAAAGGACAGCGAGGAAGGCAGGACAGGAAACAGAGACAGCGGAGAAGACACTTTGACGGCCTGTTTACACTCAGGAGACATGCTGACTGACTGCCCATTCCTTTTTAAACGCTCGTTCATCAATAGTTTGCAAAGGTTGGACCCATCTCCACGAGGCACATACTTAGGATACGTGAGCAAAGTGTTTGAGGTGATGAATTACCTTGCGATAGGCCAGCTCAGCTTGTTCCGGAGTGGAGAAGCTGTCGTAACCTTTAAATTTGTCTTTGGCCTCCTTGAGGAGAGTGTCAAGAGCGTCGCGCAGGTAGGACCGGTATCCACCTGAGTCGCTACCCGATAGCTCCTCCAAGCGTCGTGGTAGAAGAGCCTGCTCGACATAAGAGTTCCTACAACGACTCATCTCCTCGGGGATCTGCAGGAGGACAAGAGGAGCTTTACTCAGAGTTGTTAAGTGAGCAAGGTTATGATACTTTGGGATTTTTATTCAGTTGGTTTTAACGGCTTCCATTGAAAATCAGCACAGATGTTTTGTTTTCATTCCCAAGAGCATGATTTAAACCAGATTTGGTGCACACGCACTGATTTACGAGTGTAAAGCAACACTTATCACTAGGGAGAAGTCAGTAAAATTATGACCTGGAAGATGGAGGTGTTATGAGGTTACATAACTAAACATATCACGTGCGATCGTTATCTACGAATCTTGCCGAAGGGTGACACATTTTTTAGGCCTTTGCTAATAGAGCTCGATACTTTTAAGGCCAATTTTACAAGGAGTAGGTTGATGTTTTTTTATTGCACTCACAAAGTCTAGTAGATTACAAATTACAGATGAGAGGCCAGGCCTTTCCAGACAACAGCACTTTACTTATGTCATGGGAAAAGGGATCAAGCACGGGGGAGTATAAGCATATGAAACAACATCATGTCCTCTTTCTGGTAATTTATCACTTTATTTTTGCTGTCTGCCATTTTTCAGAGTTCTAACTGATGCTTAAAAAAGCATCAAATTCATAAAGGGTTTGCAGAAAAACAAACAAATTATTGTCAATTAAAGACTCCTTTTATGGGCCTTGACCGGAAAGAGAAATTTAATTAAAGGCCAATTATTGGCTAGGTAACTCTGTTAGTGACTGAGGGATGCGACCATGACAGGAAGCTCTCCCACAATCTGATTAAGCGCTCAACCCTAATGACCCACAGCGTGTCGTCCCTTTGGCGAGCGCTGTTGCATGTCAGCGGGCAGTGACTGCGCCAGACTTTGGGATAGAAATTGGATTAGTAATTGTGTAGTAGGCTGATTATTTCTCGTTGATCCGCTCCAGCGCTCTCCTTGCGGACACTCTTACAAAGATATTTCTGCTTTTTTGCTGGACTGCACTGTCGTGGCAAATATTTATCTCGCGTTACCATAGCAGTGTTGAAGAGGAAGACAGCATGGACCGGATCAAATAGTTATGTAACCAAATGTCTGTTGTCGGGACAAACACCAGCATACCAGCGACTTGCTAATAATATTGCTGCTTTAGCAAGAGGCAACATGCTGTCAACAGATACACCCGAGGCACCATTTTAGGCTAGAACCCGTATGCAGTGTTTCCCCGTACATTCATGATTCAGTTACACCTATTCGCTTGAGGTGAAGTCAGAAGCTAATTATAGACCAAAGTAATGCTGTGCCATCATTTTGAGGAATTTAAAGAGAATTATGAATCATTTGTTAGGATGGGTGACAATTACTTGTAAATCAAACACTACTTTTTGATGGGGCCATTTCTCAAGTACTATAAATTGTAGATTAAAACTTACCCTGAAGAGTTTTCTGCACTCCATGATCATGTGCGCCAGGCCGTGGGTCGCGGCCAAGTTCTCATTCAGGTCTCTTTGGTCCGGCTTTCCCAGAGACTGTTTCCTGTTCATCACCCTGCAAGGGAGTGGAAAAAGACAGTCAAGAAGAGGAACACAGTGAGATTAGGAAACAGCATTCATCATTAGGACAGAGACCTATGGTGGAAAAAAGGCTGCTTACACCTGCTGAACAAACTTTCTCGATGGAATAATCTGTCTCTCTCAAACAGCACTCCCTGCATCTACTGTACAGTATCCTGCTCTTTTGTTTCTTTAGTATGACCCTTTTCCTGTTTGTGCAAGGTATGGCAAACATCTTATGTAAGCTGCCACTAACTGTCAACGCCGACCATTGATTTAAATAAAATAACTGATGAACACATGCGCAAACACATGCAAACATACCTTGGTGAGGAGCTCTCCTTGCGCCTCAGGGTGTTGAGATGGAATACAGACGGCGCCAGGCAAACAGCCAAGTTAGTGGGGGTCATTTGGTTCTCCCCGACGCTGGCCGTCACGTCGCTCAGCAGGCACAGCAGGGTCCGCAGCGCCTCGCGATTCTCGTCGGGCAGCAGCAGCACGGCGGCCCGGGCGGCCTGGAGTCGAAGCTCTTTGGGCATGTCTGCATGGAAAGATGTCGCCAGTAACATCTGTCAGTTTTCATTATCTGCTTTGTGCATCTGGAAACACTTTGGGAGGACGGAACATGTTTAAGTGGGATATGACATGAGTGAGTAAGTGGGTTATGTAAGAGACTACGTGTGCGTGTGTGAGTGCTTGTGCGTGAGTTATGTATGGCTTTATGTTTTCTTGCACCTTAAGCAAACATTTCGCAACGTAACAAGGCTTCAGTGAGTAAAAGGACCAATTCTGTGAAACCTCATCCCAAAGGCATTTCCTACACTCGCCTTGTTTGTTTGGTTATTAAATGATGAAAATTGTGCCCTGCAGGTCTGGAAAAAAAAGACGAAAACAAAGCAGGAAAAAAAATTGGGGCCGTCATAACTTATCTGAAGGGACTTGGTTTTTGGCTTCTAGACTACTGTTGAGGTGGCCTTGAGCAAGGCATCAATCCCACCCCCTAGGTGAAGGTTCAGCATTGTGTGTGCACGCCTTTCACTCATACTCCTTGCGTGTGTGTGTGATGTGGTTGCTGGTGAGTGAAGGATGCAACACAAATAACAGCAGAATTCCCCCTCATGGGATTAGAGTGAGTATAATAAATCAAAATAACTCAATTCAAAACAGACGCGTGTATTCTTACACTGATAGATCTGAAGAAAGGTCTCGGAGAGTTTGCTGGTGAGCAGCGGCTCGGGTAAATCTCGGAAGTACTGTTTGAGCATGTCGGCGACATCATAGGCAGACTGGCCCTCGTAGGTAACGCCTGCCCCGTCAGCCCCGCCTGCTTCATTCATCTGACGAAGAGCCTGAATACGTGACTTCACTCCTGATTTTCTGAAAAGACCAACCTGGACAGAAATAGCAACAGCTATGTCATTCATCCATGTGGAAGGTTTTGAAGCCTAATCTCTGAATGAGTCACAATATTGTGTATCAACTCTAATATGGCAACCCTCCCAAAAAAAAATACAAAAAGTCTTTTGAGATTCTGTTCCTCTGTTGGATTGTACAAATTCTTACAAATCCAACAAATCTCTAACTTACTGCTAACATGGTTACGTCACACCAAGTTGTGTTGCCTATTAATAAAAGGTACGATTAAATAGCTAGCTGGAAAGGACATCAGCAAGACTTGGTGCAAAATGTACACACACAACAACAAAAAAGCACAAGGAGTCTTCAAAAATGCACCTGATCACCTTTTGTTTTGCCATTAAACACTCATCCCACATTTTTGAAGGTACGCACAGTCCTAATCTGTTTTATTGTTTTGAGTTAAACAGCGAATGGTGATGTAACATCTACAGGCTGACTCTCTCTGGGCCCCTTTGCCTCAGCATGTGTGACAGAATGGAAAAACATGGACGCACACATAAAGTAGCTTTGATATTTACAAAAAAAAAAAAGATAAAATTGTCTTTGGGTTATGTAACTCTTCAAGAAGAAATTGTTTGAAAAATCTGTCAAATAAGAGTGTTTGAGCTACCAGAGTACATTATTAAAAGAGTCCGTTGTGTGACACGTTACCTGGTCTAAGCACTGGTTTCGCAAATAGCGCATTGCTTGCTGGATGCCTTGAGGGAGGGGCTGACCAGTGCGCTGGACGATGACTAGCAGCGGAACACCGAACACATTCCTTCCTTTGTAGTCTCGCACCTTCATTCGCTTCATAAACTTTGGAACAGCCCTGCAATAAAGCGATATACACCCCAAAAAACAGCTCATCAATATTTACCATGGAAGTCAGAAGCCATTGAGATACACTTCCTTGGGAGTGCACAAAATGACCATGAAACGCAATTTATTTTTATAAAACAAGGGCCCTCAAGTGGTGTCGAGACAACATGAGAAGGAAACTTAAGAGTATTACTCCAAAGTTAACACTCTTGTCATTACTTATCCATGTAATGTCCGATCCAATCAATACATTTTTCAAATTAATTCTGAGATTACAATGAATCTGCTCTGCAATCGATAAAATTGGTTTTTAGTCACATTTTTCTGGTAGATATCCATTGCATGTTTACATTTACTATTGAGTGAAGACACTTGACCACACCTCTGGCATCTAAAGAGCGTGCGAGAGTATTTTATGTGCAAGTGCGGAGGCATGACAAATCCTGTCTCCGGATTTACGAGAGGGGAGGCGGGAAAGACTGGGAGGTGTAGATTTTGGAGTCGTGGTGGGATGTACTATACTGTGACAAAAGGGGAGGATTCTCTCTTCACACAAATTGTACCTGTGTTTGTTGTGTGTCCATGGACTTTGGTTTTAGCGCTAGCCTCTGGTTTAGCACTTGCACTGAAATGTATCACCACATTGATGACTGTGCATGTTTTTAGCAATGTTATCAGAGTGTTTCAGATAGCAATGCTTGAAACTTGATTGTAAACAAGCGCATCTTTATCAGTGGCGACGTTATGAAGCCTCAGACTTATTCTGAGAAGCACATTTTAGGAGTACATCGCAAAAAGAGCAAATTATGACCCTGACTTGGAATTCTGAATATGTAGAGGGCTCCAGCTGCCAACAAGTGGCCTCTGTGTTTGAGCAAAGCCCAGAAATTCTATTCCTGTCCTCAAAAATGACCTCAAGATGGAAAAAATGGACTCAGAAAAACACATCAATTATGACTCCATTTTCTTCACAGAACTTTTCTGTATACCCTTCTTATTCAGACAACAATGTATAGTACTTTAATTTACAACTAGAGTCAAAATAGATGATTTTTGTCCATTTGTCTTAACTTTAATTTGTTGGTCCTATAAATATCTCAAGCCTGTGGATTTCCCCCTGCAATTTTGGTGTAAGTCACATGAGTATATTTATAAAAAAAAGAAACTACATGCAGATGGCTGAGGGGAATGGAGGATATAGTTAAAGGAATTGGACAACTGTGAGTGGAATGAAGGTGATTGAGATGGAAAGGTGGACGATAATTGTTCAGGACAGAAATTTCCAGCCTCCAGCTCTTGTAACACCATGCGTGTGAACAACAATGATTGCCCCTTCGAGTAAAAGACAATGTAAGCCCCTTCCCAGCAATTACAGGTCTGGGAAAAGAATGTGAAACCTAAGCTCTGACGAAAGCCGTCACCACACTATACAATGACCTGCAGTTGGCGGAAACTGAGACGGGCTTGGGAGACGTAAGCATTGATTGAGACCCAGGCTGCAATTTTCATTACGTGCCTGTCTTCACACTTCAATAAACTGTAATCTTCACTCTGTGTGTTGTCATCCGATCGACTCACCAGCTGAAGCCATGTTTGTTTGTTGGGGTGTGCCTCTCAAGCAGGGCGGTGAGCTGTAGCAGCGAGAGCTTCTGAAGAAGATTCATCTGCAGTACAGACTGGCAGCTAATCTGGAGCTGGGCGGAGGCCAAACTGGGCCGATGGGAGTTATGGAAGCTCACCCAGCGGAGTTTTTGTGGCCTGGAGCACAGGGGGGGAAAAAAGAGGGAAATGGCAGATGTTAAGAAGAAAGTTGGCTGGGGAAAAAAACTGTTCTGCTTTTTTTTTCTATCTTAGTTTGCATACAAACTAAAAGCATAATTCACAGTCACACATATATACTTTGTACAAACACCTCTTGCAGTATTATCAGGCAAGTGACAGTCTTAAGGATTACAGGGATTTGTGTACACATCAATCAAGAGATTGTCGAGAAACCCCAGTCTCCAAATGCAAGGCTGTCGGTCGGCGGATTCCTAGAAAAGCAGCAACGGTCCCTATGGAGACCAAGCAGCATTCCAGAGAATTACATAAGGAGAGCAGTCGGAAGCGTGTCTCCTGTTCATCCTTTGCTGTCTCCTGCCATAGAGTACTCTTTGTGTTGGTAGAGACTTGGTCTTTCTATTGGACCATGACTTTTTTTCTCCATATAATCAAATAATGCTTGTCAGCGGATTTACAGAATCAAAGGTCTGTAAAGTATCAAAAACTAAAACATTTTTCTTCTTCTAAAATTATTTCCTAAAACGTGAGTAGTTTGTACAAAGTGTATATCAAACAGAAATGGAAAGATATAGGTTGTCGGGGTTGTTGACTAACCTGCTGGTTCTTGTTAGGGATGCCCCAACCCCAGAGTCCCTCCTCTCCCTCATCCCTTCCTCGCCCTCCCCTAGCGGGTTTCCTGTGCTGTCTTGGTCACTTCCATTCTCAGCCTCTTCAAGATGGTTTTGCAGAGGGGAGGACGGGCATGGCGAGGCAGAGTCCAACGCTGAATCCGAGTCTCCTTCCTCCTCTTCTTCATCCTCGTCGTCCTCCTCACCGCCCACCACAGCCTCGGACCAGGCGTTCACAAACCGCTGCAGGCCGCTCACATGTTGGAGAACTTCCTCCAGTTTTTGTACGTCCCCTTCCGGAGCCTCCTCTCGCTCTGAGTATGGGACGTTGTCGTAAAAACTGAGGCGGCTATCCACTGAGCCGGAAGAGACTCGACGCAGACGTCTACTTTGCCGTCCCCTCAGGATCACAGCGTTCCCATTATCATTACCGTTGTTATTGGGTGAACTCCCATCTTGCAAAGCTTTGGGGAAAGTGCCTGGCTTGTGACCTTCTGGTAAATAGAAAAAGATCCTGCCTTCATCTCCTTCCTCTGCTTGGCTGCCATTCTCCTGAGCTCTGTGGTTGTTTCTTCGGTTCTGCTCGTCAATGCTCATATCAACATTTGCTTGGCACGGGATAGCCGGGGCCGATTTGGGCGTTGGTGTAGGCTGCCGATCGGATGCTTGCTGGGGAATGCTGAAGGGATCAAATCCCTCCAAGTACATCCCCCCTCTCTTACCGGAGCCTGCTGCAATGCTGTGGCTACGAGCGCGGGTCACTGGGCTTGGTGTGCTCACTGCACTGCCGCTGCTGGCTTCTGATTGGCTGCTCCCAGTACTTCCAGTGCTACCGTTGCTAGTTTGAGTCGAGTAAGATACAGAACGATTCCTGTTGAGTGTCATAGTCTGAGTTGGATGGTGATTAAGGTTCTGGTTCAGGTTGAGACTCGGGATGTCCACACAGTTCAGTTTCCGCAACTTGTCATCATCAAGACCCTCTTTGATGACAGGACCGCTGATTTCAATCTTCCCACCACTGATGCTCCCTTTCTTCTTTCTCTTGGAGGTGGTGCCGCTGCGGAGACGAAGACTCTCCATCCTCTTGAGGAAGCTTTTGGCTCGTGACCGTGTGCTTTTACCACTGCTGCCGCCACGGTCTAGACTTCCTCCAAGTTCTCCCATTTTCAGATCAAAAGTGAACTGTCCGAGCTCCAAGGGTGATGGTGGTAGCCCATCAGATAGAGAGTCCTCATTAGCACACACTGACCCGCCTGTGCCTGATGACGAACACATGCTCGCAACAGAGCTCGCCCGCGTGGCTCCAACGGGAATGGCTTCGTTTGGCAAACTCTTCTCCTCTGTTCTTCCGCCGCTACCACTGCTATGGATGGAGCCCACTTCAGGCTGTTCACTGAGATCAGTCAGCACACTCTCGGAACTGTTTCCCTCGCACAGGGCCATCTTAGTCTTTTTGGATACTTGGTCCTTTACTGAAGGTGGTTGCGCGCCATCTGTGCACAATGAGGAGAAAACATCCAGTTCCTCCATCCTGGACCAGCGCTTGCTGTCTCTCTGAAAGGTCCAGCGGCCACTGATGGCACAAGGCTCATCCTCATCGGAGTCTTCACTCTGGATCAGAGACAGCAAGAGAGTAAATTAGCTCCCTCTTCCAGACGCTCAACCATACTTTCAAGCCGTATGTGTTTGAAGTCATTACATGAAGTCCTACATCTATCTCATGCATAACTTAAAGCCGTTTCATTCATGTCGACCAGAACACATGTTTTACAGCTTCCTGACTTCACAGAAGATATTTGCGCACCAGAGAATAAAGGAGCCACATTTACCACACATGCATCTTCCTTAAATGCACACCTCCCCCAGCTTGGTTAATCTATCTCGGTCCCTTGAGGGATTTCAGCAAATTCCATTATGGCCCCCATATATCACAATACAGCCAGACAGACAGACCACGTCCTCTAGTCTTTATCAAATCGGTATTTTAGGTGCGTCAGACTTGCTCATCAATATCGTGTTTGTCATTCTACACTTAGAGTCTGTTCTCCCAGATTCCACTGTTGACCTCACTTCACCACCCTGTGGACACTAAATAAGACAGTCGACCTTTAACCTATGATAACCACAACCTCTTTTATGCTTGGAAATTAGCAGTTAATAACCCAAATGCAAAGATCCACTCTTCAAAAAACATTCTGTAGCTAGATTTAATTAATTGCTAATAGGACTTTGATCAGTGTAAAACACATTTTAATCAGACTTTTATTGATGATTTATGAAGATAATGGAGGGGAGGATGTTAGGGGATGTTTTAACACATTCCTCAGTGGCTTGTTTCTGATGTTATTATGCGGGTTGGAATGTGAGATAACAATAGACAGCAGCTGATAGGCCAAATAGGCCTTCAAACATTTGTCAACATTCTGCAGATATCTTATCATCAGTCCATCAAATCATTCTCCGCAACACTGGATATTGCAAACATCACTGTGCGGAATGAAAACTATTATTACCGACAGATTGGACAAAAACTGAAGAGGGCAGCCGTGGTCAAGTGGCTAAAATCATCACCTGCCACCGTGGGGGCCCTGGTTGAAGACCATCCCCCTCTGGACTCACAGTCACAGTGTCCTTGAGCAAGATACTGATAATTCAAACTAGTCCGTGGGTGCTTAATATGCATCTTCTACTGTGATGAACCAAATGTGTGTGCTCATGACAACTGAAGATGGTTCTATTCTATTCTATTACCACACCACAAACGGTTAGACAAGAATTTAAGAGCACCATCAGGGAGTCAATGCATTCCTATGTTGTCTAAGGGGTTGCTTGTCATCCCACTTGGAAGCCAAATGACCTCTTTGACTGGCCAACTCCGAAATGAAAGGTGACACACAGCGGGTCATCCCAATGAATAGCACCAAACACGGGACAAGGGTGTTACTGTGTAGCACTTAAGACCATTAGGGAATTAAGGTTAATTTGCTTGAAAGACAGCAATTCTTGTCTCAAAGTGGCCATCAGGTTCTACATGACTTGAAACACACACAGAGAAACTTGTTATATTCCTTGAAGTGAACAGTTTTTCTTTTGAAGGCAAAGCCAGCCACATCGTGATTTATATAAAAGCTTGGTTGTCGAGGTGATGAAATGCAAATGTGGTTTCAGAGAATGAGTGATGTACTTTAAACCCACCCTTTTTCTTTGCGGTGATATCTCCAGTCTCATTAGAGCACACTTGTTGAGAGTTTTGAGCCTCCTGCAAGGATAGACAAACATGCAATCGATTATATTTAATATTGATTCCTCAACCTTCAGGATAGACGAAAAGCGGGAATATAAGAAAAAGACAGAGGTTGATCTGCTCCCAGGCTGCCTAATGAACTGCTGAAGGATAATCCCCACATGAGTGGGAAGCCAAAGAGAGGGAGACAGCAAAAGGGGGAGAATGTAATCTGCTGAAGTGGCTACGAAATCTCGGAGAGGGGACAGAAAGCTTATCCCCCAGCCACCTGGTGAAGGGGAGCGAGAGTGGCGGGGACCCTCTGGAGAGCTTTTAGAGGAGATCACGTAACAATGGTGAGATGAAGGGATGGAAACTGAGGAATAGTTTAGCAAGAGGAGGTGGGTGGCAGCAGCTGAGGGAGGAGACATTGATATGATAGCTTCCAGATGTATGAAGGGACACCTGCTGTGCTTTATTACTCAAAACTGGAATTTGATGAACAAAGCTTCATTAAAAGGCCATTAACCTCTTTCACTCTCTCCTTCTATGCTAATTATTACCGCAATAATGCAATACCGTATTTTCCGCACTATAAGGCGGACCTAAAAACCTCCAATTTTCTCAAAAGCCGACAATGCGCCTTATAATCAGGTGCACCTTATATATGGACCAATATTGAGCCACTACAGCAGGCGTATCCAAAGTTCGGCCCACGGGCCAAATGTCTATATCGTATACATGGACAAAGTTTTAAAATGGGCCATTCATTGAAGGTGCACTTTATAATCCGGTGCGCCTTATAGTGCGGAAAATACAGTACTACTATATGTGACCATTGTTACTTTAATGCACACTAAACAGGCTTTCTTAAACAAAGAATTGAAAAAAGAGTCACAAGGTAACGGTAGACGAGAGTAATGTGCTTATCATGTCATTCTTTCATCCCAACAGTAACAGTAACTTTCTTTCGAAGTCATACCCTGGGTAGCGCCAAAAGATAAGTACGGAAAACAGGCAATGGAACATCAGAGGTCAGAAAAAGGATGCGTCTCACCTGCAGAGAGCCTCAATGGCATCTCGATCAAGGAAGTCGTGGTCCCTGGTGACTGAAGAGATGTCAATGGGAAACTGGGCATCTGCAGGGAGAGAGGTCAGATCAGTCCTAACAACACGCACCCAAACACCCACCGAGGTCTTCCGGCCCACCTTCTCCCCCATACAGCCAGCATGAAAAGCTAAAAGAGGAAGTGGCATCTTATCCGACCAAACAAACCCAGCTGCAGCTTTCAGAGGCAGCAGGCAGGGGGGATGTGGAGCACTGAGCGATTGATTGAAGAATGACAATAGGTACTCACTCCACTGCAGCTTGGAGCGCCAACTTCCTCCGAATTCTTTCTGCTCTCCAGTCAAACTCATTAACAACAAATTACTGCGCAAGTAAGTGGACACAGGTCCAACACTGAGACACGTACACAAGCAGTGTTATTAGAACACACCATGGGCTACTTGTTGGAATTTCCTGGCCCAACCCCAAATGGGAATCTTGCATTCAAACCCTTAGGGGAGTGATGATAAGTAAATACTATTGAGGGAATACCAGCACTGATCTTTCAGTGCCGACACAGGCCTATCAGTTCGCTTATCTTTAGTGGGGCAATAATCTTGACAGTGCCGACAATAGAGATTGTCCTATGGATACAAGAGAAGGAAAATTCCCAATTTTGTGTAGTTGTGAAGCCAGCAAAGTGAAGGGTTGGTAGTTTTTAGTTTTTCTCAGTTTCGTACCATACGAGTGTATAAATTTAGACTCATCCATCATCTTTTCACAAACACAAAGAGTCGTTCTCTCTGATAAAAAAAACTTTTACGGTAGAGTGGGAGTGAAGTACGAGTTGCTGAAAAATATAACTTTGTCCTGCAGTTACATAAGGGAAGGTTAAAGTGATGCTATACCATAGTTGGAAGTGAATAGGCCAGACATTTTTTGGCGCGTTTAGGATGACAAGTGAGAAAGACCTTTGGTGCTTAGAGTTATAGTTTGATATATAGTCCAATTTAAATTAATGTTTGGAACACAAACATTGCTGGCGGTGCTGATCTACATTTAACGCTGTTGTTATAACCTCTCCGCCTACACAACTAAGGAATGTTCTTCCTGTGGGACACGTGCACTAAACATGCATGACAACTATGCACGGTTAAAAAAAAAAAAAGGCATAATTACATCTACTTAAAGAATAGAAAACTGTGCACTCACAGTTTGGTCCACTGTCAAGAGTGTAAACTAAAATCAACTGCGCACTCCTTTAAATCCCATTTAAGTGTAATATAATTAGGTCAGTTTATCAACTCGCCAGGAATACTTAAGCTTGAAGTAGTTGCTTCTTCTAGAATTCTCAGAATTACAAATTCACTCTCACTAATATCAGTAGGAGGATGCTGACCTTCATAAAGTTGGGCATACTGTGGGAAGCCTGCTGCTCGCAGCCAGGTACAGGCTTCTTTGGCTTCAATCTCTGCAGAAGAAAAAACACAAAAGAACCCAGAGGTTTGTCAGATTGAATGACAGAGCAAATAGAAATTATGATTCATAACATACATACGGGATGTAAATAAAAATGACAGGCGCAAAGAATGTGAAAACAATTGCATGACACAAACTTTATCATCACAATGTCCAATTCAGTTGTTTGCATATTGCGTCATGCTGCTGGACCGGGCTTAATGCTCACTTGAAGCCCATTGACAATATCCCTGCGATTGTGTAGTTTTCCATTGAACTCATCACTGGAGGCTTTCAACCGGGAATTGAGCCTGGACCAGTTGCGTGAACAACTACACTACCAATCAAATTGCCTAGCTCTAGCCCCAAGTCAACCGAGGTCCAATTAGTTTTGGGATGCATGGGTGGATGTGCGATTTTACACACATTGCTTTCATACATTCGCAGCTTATCAAAGTTGAACCTGCTGACCTCATTAGCTATCTCACACTTGGTCACTCTCCTCTCACATGGTTTAAAAGCTGGAACTCAAAAGCATCTTTCGTGCAAATGGTGTTAACCCCCTAACACACCAAGTGTGTGCCACTTAAGCTCTTTAGCTGATACGCTGACCGTTTTTTTTTCCCCCAACTCAAACTCTTAAACGGCCTTGTTTTAAACATGTTCCCATTGGCCATTAATTAATATCATGTATTCATAATACAAGTTTTCATAGACACAAAAATATCTCGGGGTCTTCTCACAAATATATGATAGTAATGTTTTTATTTATTTCTCAGCAGTGAAGACATTTAAACTAAATAGTACAAATGACTGAATGAAATCCACTTTGGACTACAGTAGCAAGCATCTCAATTAGCTGCGAACGTCATTTAGATGACACATGCCAAATGGTTGCCCACACCCCTGTCTCTTCAATTGCCTACGTCCCCCCCACAGTAATAGTTTCTTTGTAGACAGAAGACAGACAGGGTCCTGTCTCTGAGCCGACAGGAGCTGACTTTACAATGCCGTCTTAAGTGTTGTGACAGCTAGTACGAATGTAGCACAACCATGAGAAACACTTGTCAACAAAACAAGCGTTACAAAGGCAGGAAGGGATGGTGGTAAGAATTTCAGATGAAAGCGGGCTGCATGGACGGAAAACTATTCACTTGAACTTACAGGAAGATATTAATCTAACAACATGTAAAATGTGAATTTGCACCTCGAGGTAACCTTTAAAGCCTCAATCAACATTTTCACATAAAAGTCAGAAGAACACAAATTCAGTTCCCAAGCTGAGTAATAAGGACAAAACAGATGAAAGGGAGACTAAAAACTGACTTTCGGGAAAAATATGTTTGACAGACATGGGGTCATAAACCTGCTCCTGCTGCTGCTCCAAAGCGTCTTGTCTGCACCATATATATTCCTTTACATACCAACAACAAGCCTAGACGGCAGACTAACCCACTAACAACAAGGTGTGACACGATCAACGCAGGGTCTACACTTTGCCTCAGCAGGGGCCCGGCAGCTCTTGAAGCAACAAGTCATGCACCTATGTGACAAATAACTTATTAACAAGTGTTTTACACCTATTTTATTTGACAAATGAGTTATATTTGTCACCGTTATTTGTCGGTAGTTGTGTGAGCACCTGTCCGTGTTTACACCCGTACTTTGGGGTACTAAAAGAAAGGGAAATTATCCAAACATCTGAAAAGAGCTGGAATTCTTGAGTTTTCTTCCGTATCTCTGCGTGTGCAAACGGTTTTGTGTGTGTGTTTACAAGGACCATTCTCATGTTGAAAGACAAACCACTGTAAACACGGTAAAGCTTTTAAAATGCAAATTAGACATGCAAACACATGGTTAGGTTTCATCCCCCAAATCCCTCTGAAAAGAATATGAGATCCAATAAGTGGCTTAGGAGAGAGGCTATCGGATGACACACCCCATGTGACTAGATTTTGGTGGGCCTCAAAGACAAAAAACTACAACAGCAACCACAATGTGGACATTTCTCCATGTTTGGTTTGTAACAGCTAATGGACAGGGCATGATGAATCTGGCACAAACAATAGAAGTCACTAAATAATCAAAATATTGGCAGACCCCGGTCACAGAAATCCAATCCAGAGCCACCCTTGCTTCCAAATTTAATCTGTTTATATCTTTTTTTTTTTGCGGGTCTTCCGCAGTGTCCGTCCCAATTCCTTTGGCCTCGCCCGTGTACGGCCTCACTTCCCCTTCCTGCTTTCCTCACAGGAAGAGAGCCGAGTGGCGTTGCAGTCGCCGTTGACCACCAGTCTGTCTGGAAGGCCCTGCCTTCGTTTGTTCCTGGCTAGATAATAGGTGGGGAGGCAGCCAAGGCAAACAATGGCTTCTGGGATTATATGTACGCACCAAACGTCCTCACGCTTGCGGCGGCTGTAAATCCATAAATGTTTTACAGCACTTTTATACTGTTAGAAATAGAAACGATCCGCACTTTGATAACAAGGTTGGTGTTTGATTACATGTGCCAAGGAGAAGTGCATCACTTGAAAGCTCACAGACCAGAACTACAGACTCAAGGCCTTAAAGCAGCAGGGAAATTACAAGGTATCATGGGAAAGTTATGGTAAAAACTGACCACAGAATTCCTTAGGTGCACGTTCAGGACAAATTCCTCTTCAAATTTAGCTCATGTAGTGACAAATGTTTTTCCGGATGTATGAGGAATGAAAGAAAGTGTGGAGGATGAAGGGAGTCGGAAACATTTGTGAGTTGACAAGTACTTTGTCAGCTCTGTGTCAGTTTGACCCAGTTGACTTCAGCCTTGGAGCTCAAGGAGGAACAGAAAGACCCAACAGCAAGCCATTTCCTGAGTGAAAATATTCTGCTATTAGAACTGACACATTTTCTATATCTGGTTTTTTTTTTTTTTTTTTTTTTTGCCTTAATCCCGCCTCTGGTTGAAGAAGAATTGATCTGCTCTGGATACAAATGATATATCTAAACTATTCAATCCAGTAAATTTAAGAGAATCAGATATAGATATGAAGTTTGCAGAGAGAACCCAAAACACAATGACTATGGCGGGTAAAAGAAGCAGGGAAGAGTGATGAGAGTGTGACTATTAGTGCATAACTAATGAGAGCCTTGCTGGTCCTAATCGGGATTGGATTACGTTACAATCTCCAGTGAATTTTCCCACTACATTTATTTAGAATAACCAGTGCAACAATCACAGCTGCTCTCCAGCTACTTCTTGTCCAATTCTAAAATTAACCATTGCGGTATTTTCCCTGCTTTTCCTTTTTTGTACTCTCAACACCTCTTCTCCCTGGGTTCATTTCAACTCCGCTCACCCTTCTCTTCTTCTTCTTTTCCTGTGGCAGGAAATTCTCACAATTGCCGGCCAGAGTTTCCCTCCATCGCAGGAGGCCGCGGGGTCTTGCTTGGCCAATTTGGAATGCTCAGATCCAGTGGGACTTTGTTCAGCGGCTCGCAAACAAAGGATGCTGCCTCCCACCTCAAAGGATCTACTGCAGACACGGCGGACTGGAGGTCAAGAGCCTGAATACAGTTATCACCATGGCTGAGGCTTTGAAGTTGGCAGATTGAAAAGAATGCTTGACTAACAACTGTCATGAGGCTTATCTGGAATAACCTAATCGCTGGTAGGCCTCGCAGCGCCAACTGCAACGCAACCCCAAAACTGCAGTCAGGTGAGGTTCTTATCAACTGCAGGACTGAGAGGCTCTTTCTGAAGGGGTTGCAAAGTGGGTCAAGACAGGGGAGGTGATAAATGAGACTGTGGCTCAAAAGTTATCAACACCAAGAACTTACCAAGACAAGAAGTCATAATTCACGATTGTCACATGGAAAAACAAGACAGTCTTGCCGCTGAGGCTCTTTGTGACTAATAGTAGTTCTATGTCCTCTATGGACTCTTCTAAAAGCTCTGGTTGGCCTTCTAATCCAAATTGTATGGTCCCATTGAACTTGGGAAAACTGTTGTCCACCATGAATCACTCCAATAATATGATCGAAATGGCAAGAAAGTTAACGGAGTGGAAAAACTATGCCACTTGTCAATAGCACATAGAATAGGGGGCATGACTCATGGCACATGACTGACAGGGTACAAAAGCGGACTCCAGCGCTGTTCTGGAATGCAAAAATGGTCGATGGCATATGTATTTCTGCGGTGAGCGGGTGTCGAGTTATTCCATTATTGAGACAGCTGGTGCACCATGAAAAAACATGCTTGCTTCTTGCTTTGTGAGACAGTGGAAGCACTATCACCATCTGGCTTGCCTCAAGCAATGTCCCCACAATCACACATGGAAAAAAAAAAAAAAAAAAGAAACTACTAGCATTATTCTTTTCACTTTGAGACACATGTACACATAAGCACAGCTGCATGGATCAATGTTGGTTAACGCCAATGGACACTGTGCTTGCCGATGATAGATTAATACTCACACAGAGGGGCTAAAGCCTGGGATCAGGTGACCATGCGTATTCAAACTCATGATAAGCTTTCTACAGACAGATGGGAGCCTACCTAGCCGGGACCCACTTGATACATTTGCCTTCAGAGGCCAAAACGGTGTTTCATTCAGCCAAGAGGTGACAGCATTAATGCACATGTGTGTTTTCTCACGGGATGTGAGCCGTGCGCCAGCTGGATGTGAAATCCTGCAGATAAGGCCTCAGCTCACTTCCTGTTTCACAAAGCGGAGAAGCTGAAGTCGGTTTCCTTCAGTTTTTTTTCTCTCTTTGGAGCAATCATTCCCTGTCAATAAATCACATAGACGTGGAGCCTAAAATCTAACTGGGGTTTGTGAAACATTCAACAGCTAGATCACTCATTGTTAGTATTGTAAACAATGCCAAGGCTTTGTGCCGTGATGCCATGATGTCTACAAGTGTGTTGGAGCTTGCTCCGAAGTAGTCGTTAGGACTTTCCGCGTCTTATATCTAGTCCAATGACCGAGATACAGTATCTGATAAGGAAGCCTGTGCCTTATAAGAAAAAAAAAAGAGAGAGAGAGTCTTAACTCAAGAGCAAAAGCACACAAATCAAGTTAAGCCAGGCAGCACAGCTGAAAAGAGGATTTTATACAGCTTCATCTCGTCTCCCCTCATTAGCAAAAGGTTAGGTTTGGGGCAAAAGGCAAGGGCTCTTGTGAGCCTTTACAAGAAATTAAATAAAGTGACAAAGAGGGTCCTGATGCAGTCATTATTTGAACAAGATAGGAAAACTACAGTACTTGTCTCAACCACAGTTCACATCTTAGTGATCAGTCATTCTCCTCTTAGCCAGATGTGCAGGAATAGACATTCCATACTAATGCAGTTTATTCTATTTGTACCAAAAGAGAAAACTAATAACTACTGTATCCAATATATTAACAGGTAAAACCATATACTGAGTTCTAAGTGAGACACAAGTAACGCAGATCTGAGAATAAGACCGTTGTAAGACCAACGTTTTGCTTGAATTCAAATCATATCTTCAGAATACAAATATCACCAAATAAAATAATACCTTTGTAAGTAAAGATATATATATATATACTGTAATTGAAAAAAAAAAAACTTACGTGTTAATATCATATCAGCGTGTCCTTAGCATTAAAATAAAATAAAAAGAATCTCGACTTGCGACGACTTTGGTCCTCAGTTACATCAAAGCCCTCATAATAAATCCAGACATAAGTCCCTCTATAAATTCGGCAGAGAATGTCCTGTGAGCCGTGTGGGACGCTGTAGATCCATGGTTATCATTCAATTTGGCAGCAAAACAGTCCCAAAATTTTACACTTCTTCCGACGCCGAGGGCTGCTTGCGTGGAGCGGTCCACAGCAGGAACTTGAATGGGGAGAAGAGGAGTGATTCAAGCTTTTGGAATGGCCAACTGTGCCGTGGCTCCACCCATACACCCACCCCACTGCTGCTCTCCACCTGATGAGGACGGACAACCAAGCGGCTTTTGGAGCGGCTCTCAACGGTCCGGGCTATACTGGACGTGGACGGGCTCACCGTGACGCGTCATGACGCACTGGCTCCTCTTCTTGGATTCCAAATTGAGTTTCCCCAAATACTTTTAAGAGTTGCTATAAAATCGAAAGTGCTCTTGCCGCTCAGTATGAATGTCAGGCAGCTCTCCCGGGAGGCGCTTTGCATATCAGTAGAGCCGGAGAGGCGCTCCTTTGTGCGCGGATGACAGCCTCTGGGCGCTTGACGCACGTACAACACGAGCGCTGGCGCTACTCGCAAGAACAAACGCAGGAATGGGATCACCTATGTTTACACGAAAAAAGTGGTGGTGGGTGGGGTCAGCACATATCCCTTGTGGTAAGAACATCTGCCCCACATGAAGCTCTGGATATGTTCTCCCTATGCTTGTGTGGGTTTCTATTGGAACACCAGCTTCCTCCCATAATCCCAAAACATGTATGTTAACTTCATTGAAGACTCTAAATCACGGGTGTCAAACTCAAGGCGCATCCGGTAATCCACCACATTTTCATGTGGCCCTTAATAACTTGTCACAGTATTTACTTGACTGTTCTTCAAAAGTAGGTCTTCATTATAAAGATGATATAAATCAAATGTCATGACGTTCGCTTGCACAATAACACCTGGTTCATAAAGAAATAGCGCAGCTCAAGTTCTGGCAAGCGGACGTCATGACAATCAATGTTTTTGTTTTTTAATGACATATAAATACAACTTCAACAAATGCCACTGTTGATATTTTTTTTATCATAATAATTCCCAATGTTCAAACTGTTACTTTTCTGCAAACATGAAAAACATATTGCACTTTCCTAAAATGGAAAGATTTTAATTGTTTTTTCAATACAAATGTCATTCATTCTGTCACTGCAAATAAAAAGTAGTTTGACATGTGACCTGAACAATGACATTAAAAAAACAGCATGGTGCAGAACAAACCATGATTTGGGACATAATCACATTGGATGGGAAATACGTTGGCTCCTCATGTGTTTCAAATTTTGGCAGATGATACTATGCACGTGTTTGAAATTTGTGCATAGGATTCGTTTTAACTCATCTAATTCAAAACAGCCTTTTCCAGTTCCCGAGGATTCCACCCCCCATCCTCAAGGACATGCAATTTCTGTGTGGCAGTTTGTGATTTTTAGATTTTTTTTCTATCCAGTAAGAAAAGGGCAAACTCAACGTAATAGTAATGATGACATCTTTTAAAAAAAGTATGAAAGGTTCATAGCGGGAATGTGATTGTTTCAACTTAAAAAAAAAGTTAGGGAGAGATATAGTTGTGTCTGGAAGCTCAGGCTGATGCAGGAGAAGGACACAGAGAATAAGCAAAGAGAGGAATGAGAGATGACGAAGAGATTACCAAACAAGGCCAAATCCCCGAGCTACAAAACACGACCACCCAGAGGCTTGCTCCACAAACTCGACTTTAGATCTACCCTAAGCTAGCCATGGGTCAAGCAAGCCTTCTTAGAAACGATGGTGGCAGGAGCTGTAAAGCTCACATTGTTTTGCTGTGAGAAATACACAAGAACAGCGGGAAGAGGAAGCTGTATCAACTTAGAAACTTTCACTTCTGCCTATCATGGGGAACTTCATTTTAATAAGGAATAAAAAGCTTTTTTTGTGTTTTTGTAATTTCAACACAGTAAGGGTGTCCGTGATGACAGTCTTTTTCAAAAAAAAAAAAAAAGGGGGGGGGGGGTCATGTCTTGGTCTTTACTGTAGTGGGAGTAGTAAGCAAATGTAAAAGAACAGAAGAGGAACGGAATGTACCGGAACATGAGTCGTGTTATTGATGTCTTTATCTGAAATGACTCGCCTCCTGAGCGCAAGCAGTTATCTCAGTCTGTCACCACGTCCATCATTTAGTCATCAAAGTTTACTGTGCGTACACAACAACTCTTTTTTTTTACCCTTGCGTGACAGTTAAGAATGTTCAAATGTTTGGGGGAGTTTGCCATTTTATTTTTTTAAGGAAATCTTTTTAGGAGTTTTTTTCCCCCCGCATTTCCAAACAAGGGAAACTCAGTCTCACATTTTAATCCTTTGATCAAGCAACATTTTTTTCTTTCAGGGGATCCACAAAAACTATTTTACTGCAGATCCCCTGAGATCTCTTTGGGCACCCCATGCCCCCCCAAACCTCTGCAAAAAAAAAAGGCAATTCCACCACTGGTGTTGCGATCCCAGGTCTTAAATCAAAACTAACTGCAACTATTTTTAATTGCATCTCGCCGCTGCTGAGTGCAGCGGCAGCTGTAGGTTGTAACCTCTACAGTGCCACCTCTGACCCCTAACACGGAAGTTGCGTCTGGAGGATGAAAATGAGCATAAAGACTGAATTTCAAACCTTCTAGACTTAATGTGGAAAACACATCTGTAACGAGGAAGGCAGAAAAGTAGAATAATAAAAATCCTAAACTACCCTGCATTCTCCTTCCAATGCTTCACCCCTCCTTCTGGCTCACCTTCAGGGGGTGTAAGCTCTTTCTCAAACCTCAAACAAGGAGGTCAGGGGAGCGACATGCAAGTCCATCTCACACACACACACACACACACACACACACACCCAAGGCCATGTCAACAAAGACTCACTAAAGGTATAAAAGAATTAGGACTCCATTAAGATTGAGCCCCCTAGAAGACACATCTATAGGTTTCTATACGTTCATGCAAGTCTAGCAGCATATCTGTAATTCTCTTGTGTGGTTTTATATAAAATACATTTTGGGGAAATTGTAATCTAAAGGAATGAATTTCACTGACATAATTATAGATAACAACAATGTGTGTTTATGTGTGCCAGTGAGGGTAGTGATTGGAGAGAGCATGAGATGCTTTCAAGCATATAACAGTGATGAGGAAGTCAAGAGAGACCAACTCAAACCCGCACACACAGACACACACAAACAAAGGAAGTGTGAGGCAGACAGCGGCCCAAATGCCTTGCCGACACCCTCTCCGGGCTTTGATGGACTGACCACCATCACAATGGGGGCTAACACGTACACACACATATACACACACGTACAAAAACAATGGACATATGTTTTCCTGGTATATATTTTGAATTTTATTAATAAAACAAGCTATTTTTGTCTAATCACCTTTTTATTAAGTGACCTACTGGATGACTGCTGCAGAAAGAGGAGATAATATTGCACAAGGAGGAGCAGGAAAACTAAGACTAGCTAGGCAGGAAGGCTTTCTGAACAATTGCTTTGTGCACTGAGGATAATGGGCTTTTAGAGTGATGGTGTCTTGAGAATGTGCTTGTCTGCACGTTTACAAAACATAAACATTGGTTTTAAGGCAGACATTTCAAACATTCATGTTATTTGTTTGGTCCTGATGTGTCACATAAATTTGGGATTTCAAAATAAAGAAAATAATGTCAAATGCATGTGAGGTCAAATCAATTCAATTGATGGAATCGGTTCCAAACTGCTGCCATCTTTCATAAATACTGCATAGGCAATGTTTTAACTGCTTTGGCTTGACGCCTTGCTACTTGCTGACGTGAACTCTACTGCAATAGGCAGAACACGGACTTGGACAGTCTGTTGACAGCTGGTGAGATGTAGCTGATACTGGAGGTTCAACTTGGAGTTTTTTTTGGCATGAATTTAAACACTTTTTCACGGTAATTTCAGTCAAATATCTAACTGTGTGACCTTTGGCGATCCGATATTTGAGGTACTACGTTCTTATCTATTGGTGAATAACTTTCTTTTTTTTCATTAAATGCAAGGAAGGTGGACCAATGAAAAAAAGGATTGACTGGATAATAATTTTTTCATAACATTTAGGGTCTTGCTCAAAATAGACATAAGATCACGTAAGAGCTAATGACTGGCTAGTGATATATATCAGACATTTTATTTTTTTTCTTTAGAAACTCTGACAATGTCATATTTTGATTTACTGGATAAATACCATTCCTTCAGCATGACTGTAATCTTTAAGCAATGAATTCCAAAAATCTCTGATAAAGCACAACCACATGTGGCTGCGGTTTATCGTTGGCATTCTAACAATGGCAGAGAGAACGATTGGCCAACACTTAGGTGTAAAAGCTAAAGTCAACAATGTGAAAGGTGTGTAGGTTATCACACGCACAAAGGCACTAAAACGTGTCCAAAGACATGCTTGTTGGAAATCAGCAAGACATGATAATATTTGTTATCCAGTTCAGATCGCTGGAATACTTCAAGAATGTGTTCCCAATTTTTAGAACAGTACTTGTAAGTTTAATAAAAACATAGAACTCACACATAGAGTGGATTGTTGCTCCTATTTAGCGCATTAGTCAAGGGTAGGGAAATGAAGATTATGAATTAGTTGCTTTAGGCCAACAGAAGGAAAGAGGCGGAAAAGCAGAGCCTTAGGGTAATTGTGAGGAATTTGGGAGAACACAGAAAGGCATTTTGAGGAAAAAGATGATCATGATTTGAACAGGTATATCTGGCCTGTAAAAACTAAAGGAAAGAAGGAAGTGTATGCCATTCTTTATTGCTTACAAAACTATTGTAAATGTTGGATAATTATGGACATTAACTCAAGTGTTTAATAGCACCGTGTTTTTTATAGACAGGAAGTGGATGAAACAAGCCACAACAAAGTGTGATAGATGGAACACAGAAGGAGGTTGTGTGGCTGACTACATTTTCAAAGTGTTGTGGAAACCAGCTAAATATTATAGGAATGACGCTCTAGCTGGAAATGTTAAAAATCCCTGTTCTTTTCGGAACAAGTTAGAAGGCATCGAGTCAGGTTTTCCAACCCGAACACACCCAACCAATATTTCAAAAATGAGCACACATTTCCATTCATCCATTTTGTGCTCGTCGTCACTCGGGTCTTTGCCGAGCTGGAGCCGATCCCAGGTGACTTCAGGCAAGAGCCAAGGGGTACACAAACAGAGCCACACACTCACTTGAATGGGTATTCGGAGAAACCCCATATAGACACAGAAAGAATGTGAAAACTTCACACAGGAAGCCAAAATGAATCATCCTCATAATCAACACAACAAACGAATTGGTCATCACGCAGTTGTTAACGCCTTAGTGTAGTAAAACTGCGGTGAAGATTTTAGTGAGGTGATGTCATGTTGAGTTGCCCTGGGTGCGGGTGGAGCTGGCAAAGTTGGCAAAAGATGACTTTATGTAGGTGGTTCAATTCATGTGTGAATAGAAACTTGGATGAACATGTTGGGTGATACATGGAAGAAAAAAAATTTTGTTTTGACTCAACTATAACGGTTTTAAGTAGTGTGGTAATAGACTTCACACATTTAACAGACTATACCGCTATTTGTTCTAAGGCTGGGGGAATTCTTCCATTGTGAGCCATGCAGAAAAAGGGAAAATTAATTGTTCAAACATACCTGAAAAATGTTTGCTCTATTTGTGTTTATTTGTCTGAAAGGCATTCACCTTTATCCTGATATGCCCAAGAATTCAATGTTTTTGTTTTGTATTTTTTGTGTGCCCTGCTAACTTCAAATCAAACGGCAATCCTATATTCCCATGCACAATTTTCCTTGTGAAAGAGAAAAAAAACCTAGAATTATCTTTCCTCATATTCATTTCAGCTTTTAACTCGTGTGATCGCTTCCTACACAAATGAAGTCAATTTCAAATACGTAAGTTCATTCTTTCTGTGTGCAGTATCACGTACGGGTAACACAGGAAGTTGATGCTTTAGTCTCGCCTGCCCTGACCTGCGACCCACTCCGACCTCTCATGGGGCATGTGACAAAGCACGCAGACATCGAGACTGTCAGGAGAAACACAAACCAGGTTCATCCAGGAGCCTCTCACTGATCCAGAGCCTTCAATGCAAAAGTGCGACCGCCAGCCCCGACAGCAATGCTTTGAATTTTTGGAGAGATTTCGGCTGACTTTCAGCTTCTAACGGCTCCCTTGTTGTCACTCTTCTGAAGATAAGATGATAGAACGCTACTGCAGATCAAAGAAAGCTAGAAAAGAGGAGGGATGCCCTATGGCCAATCCATACGTCCAGGACTGAAATAAATACGCTTAGAATCTTTCCATTCATCCAACCATTCTCTATATCGGTAGTCTTCAACCACTGGCCCGGCCCATTAAGGACCAAGCCGTACAAAGAAACAGCCTGGTGAAATCGACCAATCAATGAAAGACTGAAAGAAAGTAAAAGTATCAATGACAGCAAACAAGTAGATTAACGTGCATAATAGCTAGATAGTTAGTCACCATCTGAAAGATGGCTAGATTGGCAGCAAACCAGCAGTGTGATGGGAGATTCTGAGCGGTCCTAAAGGTAAGCAGGTGAGGCTCCATTGTAATCTTAAAGCGAGAGAAACTGAGGTGCTAAACTTCGTAAGATGATGCAAAGAGGGGTGGGGAAAGGTAACTTAACAGGAGACAACATTTCTGGCCGATGTTGACATCTTTAATACGGTTAAACACTCACACATACACACACACATACATACACACACAAGAAATTTCAACATGAAAAAAAAAGTTGCTTCTGTTCTGCAGCTGCAAACAGCTATCAACCCAATGTGTCCCCTGAGGGTGCAATTAATCCCCTGAATGGAATGGAGAACAGATTTTTATGACAATCGAGTTTTAACAACCTAAGCACATATTTTCAAATTTGATTTCATGATCTTTTTTAAAAATTGACCAAAATAACAATAATTATAATAATAATAAAATAATTACACACATTATTAATCATTCAATTGTGCTCAGTGTGCAAGCATTTATCTGCCCTTTAGCTCATCTGACAAATCCCAGCAGGAAGGCAGACATTGTCCTGACATTGACTCATTACCCAGGCGACAACCTTGACCTACTATACCAGAGATGGGCATGACACTAATAGGATGGATGCCTAGCATATGTGGGAATGAAACCGTTCCAGACATTTCTTTCCCCTTGTTACGAGCGTACTGACAAATACAAGGGCATACTTTATTTGCATGCTTGTCGTAATTTTCAGGTGGATTTCAATAAACATTGACCAACAGAGATGGCTCTTGATGATTACAGCTCGACTTGGATATTTCAAATGTTTGCCTTCATGAATGGCTGACTCAAATGCTGTGGACAGGAATCTAAGGAATTCTGTATAATACAAATAAACACCAGAAATAAAGCAGGTATTCAGCTATCTCTTAGTACGGTGTGGAAAGAACCTCACGATGAATTGCACAGTAAAATGATTTACAAGAAATCGTTTAGCGAGCAATTTCTACCTGAAGGTATTATTTTTTTTCTAGATTCTGGCATATTAAATGATACTGTAATAAAGTCACAGCAGTGAGACATTTAATCAAATTTAGTTTGAGCTTCTCCTGCCAGTATTATTAACAGTCTGCTATCTGACACGGATACATTTTATGAATAGGAGACCTTCATCCATACCTCAGCTTCTGCTACTTGTTGGTTTATTCACATGAAGAGCTAGTGGACAGTGCTGATGTGTTTTGGGGTGAGTTTTTTCACAGATGAACAGAAGCCGCCCTCATCCTCCTGCTCCTCATCAGTCCCGTGGGGAAGATCGCTCAACTTCTGTGCATGTAGGAAAACTAATCCCGTCCAGCTGGATAGTGGCAGTAGTGACTGATCCACCATATGCCCAGCAGATTTTTTTCTCTGGTTTTCGTTGTTGACCTTTTCTCTGTTTATCCAGTGACTCCCTTTCTCTCATGAATGAAGAAATTAGAGTGGACAGGAAACATAAAACAGGGAAGGCCATACATGAAAAATACTGGCTTGATGTTTCAGCATAATATTTCAGTGTAAAAGTAGGTCAACGTCATGGCGTCACAGTTATTAATAATAACATGTCAAACTTATTTTTTTTACCAGCGATGGGTGAAGGATAATACTGGGAAACAGTCCAGTAGTTTTTCTCAGCACCACCTATAGTTGGGCATGCTCATGATGCATCAGACATAACTAGCCTCTCTAGCTCACGTTTCATTGTATGCATTTTAGAAGAGGCCGCTTGAGCGGTTCACATGACACCTATACTAATCCAACATAAAGTCTGTCAAAGAGAAGAAAAGCCCAAGCAGTTTAGTACTCATTAAGTTTCAAATGAAAGTTATCTAAGAAACCGGATAACACACACACAAATACTCACACAAAAGGGGAAAGAAAAAAACCCAGATAAAATTCTATAATGGGTATCCAACGTCACCTTGGGCAACATGCAAAAAATATTTCCATAAGTGCTTCCAATAAAGGGGCTGCTGCTTGGTTGCGATTCGGATCGTGTTTGGAGAGCAATGAGTGTGACATTTGAAGGTGTTTTTTCAGGAAAAGCTAGCCACACTTTGTGTTAACCGACCCTGACCTCACACACACACACAAACACACACGCACAAAGGCATTGGGCTGTCAAAGTGTCACTTCACCAACGTGCAAATGCTAAGCGCTCCACTGCTCGTATTATGCTCGACCAGCAATAAGGAGGTAAAAGGGAGAGGTTGGCCTGGACACGGAGGGTGACACTCAGCCAGTGGCCTTGTGTTCATCTATTCTGGGGACAATAGGGGTTACACTCCCTGTGCGACCAAAAGGTGAAAGGTCAGTGACAACACATCTTAAAGACAAGGCGGAAAAGACACATTAAGTGGCTGCTCTGTCTACAGAGTGATTATGCTGAAGCACGATAAATGACTCCATTGGAATGAACTGGCAGCTTTGTCAGTCAGTCTTGACTTTAAATACACATCGGATAGATGATGGGATTCGATATATAGACAGACAGACAGACAGACAGACAGACGGACGGATACAGTACGACATGGATATTTCCCCCTGGCAAAACCTTTGTAATTCTTAGAAATGGCCCTGCAAGCCTGAACGCATCCACGATGTGTTTCTCAGAAACACCAAATCCAAGCATGCCCTTATGGCTGTTGCTTTGTGTGGTCATGCTGAAATAGAAAAGTGCCTTACGCAAACTATTCCCACAAAGTTTGAAGAGTACAATTTCCCAAAATGTATTGGTAAAAGTTTCAAGGCCATCACTGGTGTACAGAAATTGCATCACCATATCCTTACATAAAGTACTAGAAATGGAAAATTCTGCCAGGAAGTCAAGTGCATGAATAGATGGAATCACGTTTTCCAGGTCCACTTTCGTACTAAAAAGTAGACACAGAGGTGCTCATCTAGCTTTGCATGCTCATATGTGAGATGATCAGTATACTGTATATATTATGATCATAGTTTATACATAATTTTACGTATTTTAAGCAACAAAGAGGGTTGTTGCACAAAGAACATAAATAATTCTAAAAAATTCCAAAGAGCTCCCGGCATTTGAATCAAAAGGGACAGTTGCATTTCAAATATCATACTATATATTGTTTAATAATTTGCCATTTGTAAAAATATAAATGCATGCATTTTTTATAAATCATATCAGCGCAATTTTATTACAAATGTAATTATATATGTCCTTGTGCTCTTGCACCACTATATATTTCGACGCAAACATTTTTGTCATTGTTTAATTTGCATGAATGGATAGGCAGGTTTTTTTTTTTTTGTATTTAATGTACAAATGACTCAACCCTAAGAGTTACATTAACGCACCCAATCAGAAATAGCAACAAGAGCAAAAGGATTAACTAAAAAAAATACACGACATAACTAAGCACAAAAAAAAACAAAAAACAAGGCCTGTGAGACCCTGAAAAGGCAACAGACACAGGAAATGAAGGCCTGCTGAAGAGTAAACAAGCAACATACCATGAGATCAGGCACCCCGAAAGGCAGTTAAGTCACCAGAGATGAAGTTGCTTTAATGGTGTACTAAAAGATGTTGTTACTACCCATCTGGAAAAGATTCAAACGGAATGTGACTCTTTCAAATTTAATGACCGGTGATGAGCTCTCACACCATCAAATTGCCATATATCAAAAATCTCGCTTTTTCCATAGATTTTGGGAAGATGATCATTTATTTTTACAACTGATATCAGAAGCAAAGAAGCAGCCTTTTTCACAATAGCACTTGCAGCATTTCTGCTGACAGGAGCAAAGGTGTTGGCTAGACACACTAGAAAATCTGCGGTGTGAAATCAGACGTTCTCAAGCATCGGGCAGGCGCAAATTCCACAATGTGTGCAAATATTTGCGCACACCACTTTAGACTCTAAGCTGTGCTGAATCGAGGCTTCAATGAGTATCAGCACTGCAAGGATCTGCGCTCCATTGCAGTGAATTGTCAGTGGTTACTTAAGCGGGTTTGTTTTTCCAGCTTCTCTCTGGATGTCTGAGTGTTTGAGGGAGTGGAGATTTTTTTCTATGCCTAATAATCACATGGCCTTCCAGCTGGAGTGAAGGCATGGGCAGCCAACATGACAATGGGAAGTCAAGAGCAGGCATCAAGTGGGATTCTTGTGGTATGGCTGAAAAGTCCTTAACGTCTCACTTGAGTGACTATTTGGATTAACAGAAAAAGAAATAAATGAAGTGGCTCAATAGAATTTTGCATACTTAAAAGCCACCACAGAAATAAAATTTATTTTTAATTGTTGTTCATGTTTTAATTTAAATGAAGAAATTGAGGGAAAGATATGTCACTAAAACTTGCCAAATAATATTTTGCTCTCCACTACAGAAAATAGTATCTTGCTTAATGGATTTGTTCATTTCATTTCAGCAGTAAATCTCTACCAAAATTTTAAATATATATTTTTTCAATATGAAATTCTTAGTACGTAATTACTATTGCCAATAATTTTCATTTATGAGACTGCAAAGTATCAACTTTTTGTACAATGGAAACAGTCCATGTTTTCTTTCATGAGTATTTGGTTTTTTTCCCCATCCACCGCATTTCCCAGTGGTTAATAATGTATTCAACCTTGGATATTTAACTGCATAATAAAATATCAATGTAATATTGTGATTCTGTATGGAGTGTGAGACCACACATAACAATCATTTAGATTTCATTTAAAAGAAAGTAGACATCATTTCTTGAAGCATCTGTGCTACAAGCTACTCAGAGGATCAAATGGTAAGGCTCTCTCATTGGACAGAATAAATCAGAAACTGGTAATCAATAAAACAGGTCTGTTCATGACGGTGTATTTAAAGCACTATACCTGCTAAAAAGAGAAAGTGAGAAAAGACTTGAAGGAGGGGGGGGAGGCGAAGGACGCAAAGTAAACAAGTTTGGCGTGAGCTTGCTCGAGTCACTGGGTTTAGCAAAACATTCCAGAGGGTTCGAAACAAGCGGCCTTGTGAATGCACGGGGGCAGAAACAAGGGGGCTTTAAATCACTGAACAGGAACCGTGTTGAAGGACTCTAACTCAATCATAAATATTTTAAGAGTGCTCACCGTCCCACATATAAATGACACGTTCAGTGCCTACCTTTCACGTGTATCATCATACAACAATCAGTTCAAATCACATGAACAGACATTACGAGAAGAGGGAGACTAAAACTGACATCAATTCATTGGAGCGGAAATTCTAAACTGTCTAAAACATGGGATGAATATTTTTCTTTGTGAAGACATACAGTAGCCAGCGAACACATTTAAGTGTAGCTCCATATGCTTACAAGACACATGCCGGCTTCAAGAAAGGTGTACTAAGAGCAAACAGAAATGAGAGGAAGCTGGCCTACTTTTTCACCATGACTAGATGGATGCTGGCATTACACTGGGGAGACAGTGGAGCTTTTATCCATCCGTAATAAAATAATAATCTGTTTCTTTTTATAGACACAAACTGAAGGGGGGACTGGCCTAAATGTGAAAGCATCACGATTTTCCATCATGTTAGTTGGAGGAGCCTAGAAAAAAAAAAGAAGGGTTCAATACAACAATAATTTAAAAATGCTCACTTGAAAATTGAGTTCAGATTTTAAATTGTCAAGGAGAACCAGAGGATGAACGCTGTTGACGTTTGTTTTTCAGGAGCAGATAAAGCTCTGAAAAGGTCTTGGGGTAAGAATATCTTGTTGAGGCTAATTTGCTACATGGGTGCCTGCTGCGCTTTTATTCAGTAAGATCTCTGCTGATGTCACGGCAGTGCGCCCCTTCTGACTTCCTCTTTGGACATCCTTGAGGCGTGAAATGATCCTGCTGAGTCCCCGTAGGCCCACAATGGACACAGGACATTTGTGTCATTTAACGTTATGCGAGGCCCGAGTAGACCGGAACATGTCATTGGACCCCCACTGTCGTACTCTTGAGTCACACACAAAAGCCCGGTTGCCACTTTTTTTTACAATTACAATTCATGCACAAGGAGGTGTGCACATGCAGCAAGACACATTACTCTGAAAAGTCCGTTGAATAAACTGCTTATGACAGTTTAGCTTCTAAAGTAACTGATAACCTTTAGAACAATTATTTCCTAACACGCCTTCCAAGAAAAAGGATTTACAGGAATTATTCTCTGGCTATCTGTCACCATCAGAAAACTTTTTAACCGTAGGTGAAGTCCTGACTACCATTCAAACATTCTTATGGTTATGCAGGCATAAAAAGTTAACCACAAAATTTTATGAGGAATGTGAACACGAGTCAGTTGGGAGATGTGCCTCAAGCATTAAATTTTCAAATCTTTTCAAATGCCACACAAGTGGAAAAGAACTTAATAACACTCAAAAATACTTCAAATAATATGCAGTGGATCATCTTCTGCTGTGTTTCTTCTGGTGTTTTTCATTAAGTAAAGCACCCTTTTTTTGAATAAGTATTATAAAAAGGTAGCCTAATCTACTTTTTGCACAAGATTTGAACTCTGCGGTTTATAGTCCAGTACGACTTATCTATGGATTTTCCATGATTTTGATGATATTGTAAAATTTGCGCATAATATTCTTACATATGGATATTAAACATTTGTGTCTTATAATCAAATGTGATTTACATAGGAATAAAACAGGATTTTTTCCAGAATTTTAGCTGATGCGTCTTATACTCAGGTGCGATTTATAGTCCAGAAATTATGGTACATAAAATCTAGGGGATGTCTGTCCCGTGTGACATTTTCCATGATGACTTGTCAGATTAGATCCTGCTACTCCACACACTAACAGAGTTTCTGTTATGTCCCTAATCCTGCCACACAAGCTGGCAAAAAATGGTGTCGGTGATGTTCAAGGTGGAAAATAAACAGCGTGAAAAGGGCTATTGAGTAGCATACACTCACACAATTTGTCTTATGTTTGGTAATGCTTATTTAACGCAATTTGGTATGCACTCAATACAGGGATGGGTGAAATTGGTAGTAAGTAGCACACATGGCCTCCTTACACAGAGTACAGAGTCACAACCAAACCCATAATGAAAGCTGACTTATTTGACTTTCGTTGACATTTCTCAACCAGTGGCAGTCGACCTGCAATTATTTTTGTTTTAGCCCTTTGGAACACACGAGGGCTTGTTTTGAACAGAAGATGCATTTACTTGGCATGTTGGTTAACATCGCTGGGCCACACAAATGTCCACAAGTGGGTAAGCTCTCTGGATTTAGCAATGTGGATAGAAAAAGGCCTTAGTGACGCAGACACTGCCTGAACATTCAAAGAAAAGTGGCCTCTGATAATTAGAGGATGTCCTGTGTGATTTAATGAGCTAATCCATTTTACCCGAATGTTAACTTTTGGTTTACATTTTAATTTTCAAAAATATTGCTGCAGTATCACCTCATATTTGAAAGCCAGGGTGAACTCAACCAGGCTCACAGGGCCAAGATACAAGATTGATTATGTGTTATGTTGTGTAAGAGAGCCTGGTGACCTTGTTAGCAGGCATGACACAAATGTGTCTTGTGATTTTTGCTTTACTAATTGCTGAAGCTTTGTGTGTTAAATTCACATCACATTCTGTGGCTCAACAGTCCGGGGTCTCATTTTGAAAAGGAAACAGGTCTGGACTGCCAGACTAGTACTCAAACTCTTTAACTAGAAAGCCACGCTGTTGTAGTGTTTGTCAGGTGCACAAAAGGTCACAGGACTACTGGACTAGAGGATATTTTCTTCAGGCAGGGATGATGACAGATCACCATTTGCTTTTTAGTTACTATCAGTCAGCTAGCAGATACCCTTTGACCTCTCTAGAAGCTGCAATTACCATTTCGAACAGGAAGGACCGAACATGCAGACCTGGGTGTAAGATAATCATTTCACAATATTAAAACACTAAACAGTTGATTTCAGAACTTATAGAAGATTTGGTACTATCCAAAATGTCACTTTTTGTAATATTTGTTAAAGATATCAGCTTTCACATCCCTTGTTTGCCAACAACTGGGATACACTACTTATTGCCTAATTGAGATGATGTTAAAGTAACGAAAAACAGAAAAACAAGTTTGACCCGTAGCTTATCACCAAACTATCTGGAAAACAACAAAGGGAATGATTTAATTAGGGGACGATGCGATGAAGCAGTGCTGGAAATATCCAGTGGACAGAGCGCACAAAGACTTGCGAGGCAGCTGGGTTTTTGTCAATGAATAACCTCAGTGTTCTTTGATACATGTTTTTTCCCCTGGAGCTGTAAACATGCTGAAATATGTGAGTTGATCACATGGGCATCAAAAGAAGATTCAACAACTATTGGATGTCAAGACATGTGACTGGATGCGCTTGGGCCATGCCGCAAGTGTACAAGCTATGTAAATGCGTCATGAAGGATCACATGCCTGCATCACATGCTATGGTGTATAAACATTAAAGATGTTCTTGATCTAAATGACCAAACTGACATTCAATCAATCGATCGGTCAATCAATCATCCAACCTACAGTTATATTGGGATTGACACTGTTATTTAACTGCACCCAGTGGTGTAGAACTACACTGCTTCAGGATCATATTCTAATATTGTAAATAGTTTATTTCTATCCACTTGAGAGGCTAAATGGTTTGCTGTAGCACAACTCACCATTGCAAACTACTACAATAATATATTGTTGAATGAATATTGACAGTATCATTTAAAACGGAACATTACCAATATTAAGGCAATTTTTGATAGCTGACAGCTTCTGTGCTAAATCTCATTATTAGTTTTAAACGTATCATAACTGCAGAAACTACATTTACAATAGTATTAGTATGCTGTGCAACACAATGCAATTTCCCCTCAGTGCCTTGAGCAATAAAATTACCTTAGAGCCTTAAAGCGTGTCAAGCCATAGTGGTCACAAATGCGCTGATTAAGCACGTCCCTCTTGGGACAAAACAAAGTGTTCCTGCACTTTATGACCCGGAAACACGCATACATCAAGTGAAAGGACGTCAGGTTTTACACATATAGTATGCATACAGCTTGATGACTAAACAGGAAAAAAGTGCAGGTTTAACCATGACAGGTAACAGGACAGCAGCTCTTTAGCATTGTCAGAATCAATCAGTGAATTGTTTTTTGCGGTCATTTAACAGTGACTGTAGGTTGATGGACTTCCTTCGGGCTACAGACTGTGAGAGATACCTAAAGAATGTGAAATCCTGGAAAAAAAGTTTTCAAATGGATATTTATGACCTCGTGTAGTTTACTTCAATAGAGAGGTCAAATTCTTTTACCTTTATCGATTCTGAGGGTGTTGAAGCCTCTCAGACGATGCACCCAAACATCACATTACATTATTGCCTCTTGAAGATAATCACATCCATCTATTAGGAATTTTGAAGTGGCCGAAACTGGGAGATAATATCTTTTGCACGTGAAAGAAACTATTTTTTTCCCATCAATCATATAATTTTTAGAATACAAGGTGAATTATTGCCAACCAAAGTCATTCATGCATCACAAAGACTGCAGAGATAGACTCCAGCACACCCAAGACCCTAGTGAGGAATTAGTGGTTCAGAAAATGGATGGATTTATATATAAATGAATGAGTATGGATTACTGACAAAGGTCAAACAATCCGGACTGCGTCTGTTAAGCGTGCCTAAGAATGGTATGGATGGTCAAGTATGTGTGGCCCAGCATGAAAAAGACTGTTGAGCCATCAAGTCTGCTGATGCATTTACAGTATACTAAGTTAGAGTACCAAACATAAGTCTAAGAGGCAAACTGCTTTTCAGGGAGTTAAAAGCAGACTAATGGGCCGCATCCTTACTATGCACTACTGGCTCATTAGTTTGAAAGGAAATGCATGAGGAACCACACACGCGCTCTTCCAGTGGCACAGATAAAGCTGCACAAAAGTACTTTTAAGCATTACACGAAGCTAATGACAGACTACTGTATATATGAACAAATTTATATAGCAGCCTCCAACATTTCCGTCTTTAGCCATTTATTGATCTTTCAGGTAAGTTGTTATGATTGCAACTTACATTCGATCTCCGATAAGATAGAACATTATCTCCTGTGCATGGTTCAACATGGAGAAGAATGTCGAATTGACCCATATGAGTACAGTTGGATGCTAAATTTGTATAAGTCTCCGAGATAAGCATGAGTCATGATGTGTTTCATAGAAATGTATTGTAAATGTAACGTAATTGTCATTTCCAGAGAAGATGCGCCTTTCCATCTACACAAAAAAACCACTACTGGCCAAAGTACTACAAATTAAATCACACCGCTTCATTTTAAGTTGACAAATTATATCAGTGCATCTAATACCCAGCCATGTAAACAGATATGGATCATCACTTGATTAGTCAGCATCCAATCATAGACCACAGACAATCACTGACAGTCACACTTGTGGGAAACGATCCCACTACGGTTACAGGAAAAACAGCCAAGTGAACCACTATATTGTCAACACCCAAGACATCTCAACAACCTAATAGATACAAACATGCTGTACAAATACTAGCATTGTGAATATTTTCTCTGTAAGATTACATTGTGGTCAGCCCACTTACCTGTCAATCGGCTTTCCCAAACATTTCTGTTGATCATATCTAAGGTTCTGGAGCTAGAGGGTATGTTTTGGCCACTGAAGGACTTCTGCAGAAGGAGTAGTCTGATGGAGCGAGACATGCTGCAGACACCTCCAGCTGATCAGCCTCTAATCGCTTTTTCCTCACCTATGTCCGCTGCTGATCAGGTCTGTTTACGCACCTTCCTAAATCTTGCATCTATACTGCTTCGCACCTTCTTCTGTTTGGATGAATATTTAAAATATAGTATAAATCATCTACCAGAATTCAGCCTGTTTTTCAATTTTTTTTTTGCATAGATTTCTGTCTCCTCCTGGCTCTCACTCTGCTCACTTCCAGTCTGGACTGTACACTCCCATCTACTGCAGCAAGCTTCAATGCGGTAACGGCTGGGACACATCCAGCCAGTGCCGCAATACTCTCATATTCTATTCTCTCTAGTGGATGTGTGTGTGTGTGTGTGCGTGTGTGTGAATATACTGTAAGTGTGAGTAAGTGCTTTCTGACTCAAGCTTCAGTGGTCACAGCGCATATCAGAGTGCTTTAAAGGCACGACTAACATTTCCCATCGTCATTGCATCCATTTACGTACCAGAATAAACAGCTTTAGGCATATACCTGTACAGTACAGCAAATTGTCCATGAGGGGACACTGTGGCAAGAGACAGGTTAACTCATATTCCGCATACATTTTTAAAAGAAAGAGAGAGCTCATTTTTGGAAAGTGACTGTTTTTGAATGGAAAATTTAACTAAACGGCATTCTACCTATGGAGTTGTGGGGCACCGGGGATAAGACTGTAGGTAGTACTATGAAAATTTGATATCCGCTAATGGCAGTTAAGACATCACTGGTAGTCATCAAAATTGGTGTATCACCATAGAACCTCTGGATGTATTAATACTATCAAGGTAATCGCTTTTCACATCCGTCTTACTTTGTGTAGACACGAACAGCACTGCTAGTTAAATACAGTCATAACGATAACAAAAAAGATCTAGACATGATTAAAAATGTGTGCTTCAAGTAACAGTGATTGAGCATGATAACAGGGTTTTTTTTACAAAACCATGCGGTGCTGCGTACATAACATGCTCGCACATAGTAATATCAATCCCAAGGACACAGTTATCTGAAATTTCAATTTGCTTAATAGATTCTACTGGTTATTGGAAAGGGATCAGCTCAAAAGGTTTCAATTAACTGATGATAACTCAGTACAAATCAATGTGCTGCAAGAATGCTATTTTAGAAATAATTATTATTGGTTGGTTGCCTAATAAATTACCCATAGGCTGGATGTATGGGTTTAGTGTGCAGTTACGTGTTAGTGCTTAGTGGAGAATGCAGTTGAGGACAAACACATTCAAGCGAGAAAATGAAGCACTCATGCTGATTGCTCTGACTAGAGAAGGTAATGTCCTCAGCACAGGCTTATTGTAGTCTGCTGATAGCATTATACTCATCACGGCCAGTTGACTTTATGGCCCCTTGTGGTTTGCAGAGACTGATAAGGATGGATTCCCATATTTTTTTACTTTCACTATCACTTATTTTCAATGGTAAAATTTGATTAAAAATACAAAGAGTTCAAAATCAAACACGGCCCTATCAGTTTTCACAATAAATTTCTCCTGTAGCCTGGTTATGTTTAAAATATATTTTTGTCCAGTTCAGCAAAAATCTTGATAAACCATATGATCAATGACATTCCAGATTGGAAAAACTCTTTTAGAGGTGGTTTTGTTAAAATTTTGGCAGTCAAGCAAGAGGGCTTCCTGTTGTTACTTCCCCCTCATGTGGCTTGGTTTCCTTCCCAGAGTGCCGGTGAAGCACAGACATCTGTCAAAAAACCGTAAAGGGGGCTCAGATGTAATGCATGGGAAAGAAGAGGAGGAACAAAGGGTTCCTTGGGGTCTAAACTCCACCAAAGCCTGCATCTGCGAATGTATTTACCATGGGTTGAAATGCGAAGTGTGAAACATAATAGAATGCGTACAGTACCAGTCTCCACACAGGAAGCGGAGGCGAGCGAGAGGGGAGGGGCTAGTGTTTTGGCGGAGGGCTGTTAGACTGATGCGGAAAGCAAGGAATGTGACCTTGCACAAAGACAGTGACTCTTGTGCTATTTCTGGATATGCGGCAAAAAGTAGGATAGGACAGTCTAAAAAAGCAGGAACTGTAAGAGAAAAACAAACATCAGTCACGAGCTAATTTGGATTTGGCTTCAGGCTAGGGGTGTTTTATTTCATCTTTCAACCCTCCAAGGTCCTCAAAGGGTATTTGGATTTAGCCATCCATTTTTGGTGGATTCCAAAGGATGGTGATGGGGCTGCAGTCACAAGATCAGTGACTCATGTTGATAAACAGAATTATCACATCTCTGTATCCTAAATGGGGTTGGACATTGTTTAAATTTGGACAACTCGGATTATGTAATTGATTCAGATTGTTAATTCTAATTGACGGTGACACATTTACATCCTTGTGTATATGCTCAATGGAAATATGGAATATGTATCCATATAGCCATCCTAATTTAATAAATAGATGAATTTTGTTTGTGCCTGGATGAGACAAGCAAGATAGGGCACGTTATTGTGTCATAATTCACACTTGAAGGGGAAGTAAATCGAGGATAAGGACAGAGCCAGACAAGCCATCGGCACTAATTCCAGGCTTGACGTTAGATACAGGAAATATTTTTTTGCGGCATTCCTTATCAAATTTAGAATATTTCTGAAGACTCATCTCAGCCAACTCATAACAAGCCAAAATAATTAAAAACTCTGCTTCTTATTTTATTTTACTTTTATAACTGAGATACAATGTACAACATAATAGATGGTTCTTTTCTGTATTATGATCAAATTATTATAAATACAAAATAATTTCCAGTGGTTGTAGTGAGACTAATGACATGAAAGAAACCAAAACAAAAAGTGAGAGCCAGCTCGAAATAGCAGTTCTTCGTGGCATAAAACAATTGAGGATGCTTTCGCTTTTCCTTTTCCTTCAGCACTCCTTTCTTCCATCTAAAAACGAGGTAATCATGTCAAGCGAGGGTCTAAAGTGAAAGGTAAAGGGTCAGACCACACCTGCTTACTTGCCCGTCATTGTGTTCTGTTTATACATTTCCACTGACTCATATTTAAATCAGGACAGCAGGGTGGTGATATAAACCTCAGTTACAGCCAAGATGAATATGAAGACATCCCAAGAATCTTTCAAATGGGTGCTGACAAGCTCAGAGGCAATTAAAGGCAAGAACCCACATTCAGTTATGAAATAATGTGCTTCAAGGTGCTGACAGAATTATGACATTAAAAATACATTCTTATATAGCCATCATTCCTTGTGTAAAACATTTGTATGACTTGGAAAGATGAAGCTGATTTTGATTGATTGAGGTTTACGACAGTAAACCCTCATTCATCACGAGATACGATATGTGAAAAGCTATAAGTAAAAATCTGCCACATAAGGAAACCACTTTAAAATATTTTTCTAGTTAATTGGAGATTTCAAATAGAGGCCACAAATAAAAAAATGCAAGGTAGTATGACTGGTGTAGGTAAATTGCGAGACAGGTTTTCCCCCTAAAGGAGGCAGGACAGACGTGACACTGACTGCACGCTTGGTTTCACCCACAACAGCAAAGAGAACATGAAGTGTCAGAGCAGAACGGCTTTTGGAGCTTCTCGCTGATCATTAAAGTGCTTCAGTTGTCATAGAGATATAAATGAACCATGAATGGACAATTCTCTCATGGCAGAGCAACGGGAGCCTTTAGGGCATTGCGTGAGACGTAACACTGTCACAAACGTGTCATTCCCAGGGACTTTAATGGTGATACAGAAGGCTCTTTGAAGTAGCACAATGAACACTAGGCTTTGTGCTTAATCAAGGCCCCCAAAAACTCCACTGACTTCCAACATAACCCACCCCCTTCTATACTCCCCCATGCAGCACATGGAAGCGGCACGGTGCTTACATAACTTGCTTGCAGACTGATTTAAATGAAGTGAAATTACAGAAAAAAACTTTTGGAAGCTGGCATCAAGTCTGCAAACTTCAGTTATCTAAAAAAAAGGTTTTGACTTTTGTCCAGAAAGGGTGATAGTGGGGTATGGACTGACAGCTTCTGCACATTTTCTGTGAAAGGCTTTCACAGCAAGTGGCAGTAATTATAAGGCGAGACAGAGCAATAGTGACTGAGGACTCCCAGCAGGCTTTGCAACAGCAGGGAGCATTATGAAAGCCTCGTCCCCAGGTCACACCACCTCGCCTGCTATGTTTACCAAAGGACTGAGGACACGCAGGGTTATTTAATGAACGCTGACCACCACCAGCCGCTTGCCGTCCATCCATGTATGGCTGGTTTTGCTGACAGAGTGGAGCCAGAGCGGGAATGTTCTTAAATTGGATTCATAAAGTAGATGATGTCAAAAATCATGAGGTTTTGACATAATGCGAAGACACTGAAGGCTATTCAGCTGCAAGAAGTCATATGGGCTGATAACTACGGAAC
This sequence comes from Syngnathus floridae, assembly GCF_059516105.1. Lineage (NCBI taxonomy): Eukaryota > Metazoa > Chordata > Actinopteri > Syngnathiformes > Syngnathidae > Syngnathus > Syngnathus floridae. The sequence goes on along the minus strand of NC_142416.1, from coordinate 14,492,260 downwards.
AGATTATAGAAAAATCCCTTTATCTGATGATTTGTAGCTGCATTAAGTAGAACATTGTCTAAATGTTGTGTAATTGTAATTCAACCAACATTCAGAAGGAAGATGACGGCATGCAATATATTCACTTGTATATGGATTTAATTCTCCTTTGTAATGTTCTGATGTGGGTCCAGTTATTATTTGTGATGGACCACACACAGTTAGACACTTCCCTGGACCAGCAGGCAGAATTGTCATGAACCTTTTCTATTGCTGACACCAACGCACAAATAGTTGAGTGAGATTTGACTGGAATGGGTAAACAGATGCAGGTCAAATGTTTTGGGCATCAGGCTCGACAACCAGTCTGGCTCTTATCTTGGAAAGGCGTCAGGCTAGATGGTCCGCTAGATGAGTCTGGGTTCTTATCAAGACGGACATCAAGCGAGTCATCAGACCAGATCCTGTTCTCCTTCACTCCCTCCTTCCCTCTCTTGCACCACGACGATTACCGGACAATGATATCAGCAACTGTACTACAAATGCTCCTCACATGAGTACAGACTGAGGCACATCAGGACAAATGCAGACAATTGCGTTTTGTCAACAATAAAGGCAACACTAACGTGTTCTAACAGATGAGAAACCACACCAAAGGTATGTGGCTATACAAATGCAAGCTGTGTATCAACACACTAAAATCACTGACCTGCTTTTGTCCTCTCTGGAACTGCAGAACTCTGAAAACAAGAAGAAAGACATTATGGATTGCAACCAAATCCCATTAACATTGATAAACAAAAACTTTGTGTAACTTCAAACACTTTGAGCTAAACAGTTTAAAATTGTGACACACCTTCAGACTGGACAATAAAGAAATGTCCAGCTGTGTCTGTTATGGCAAAGATTACAAACCCTCCTTTATAAATATTGCATCATTAGTATTTCCCAAGTACAGCAAGATGTGCTTTGATCCATTGTTGACTTAAGCATGACATACGTGCCCTTGAGAGGTTTGTGCAATAACATCTTCATTCTGGGAATGCAATGGTTCAAGCTTGGGCTTGGCCACAAACAAAATCTGCATCAACATAATGTTGGCACAAGGAAAACTAGTATGCAGGTACTCTATGTGTATTGTGGTTGGCTTTTCTGTTTATGTGTGTGTGGGTTTGTGTGTGTGTGAGACGTGTGCAAGTGTGTGCATGGTGGGCAGCAGTCGATTGGAATGCAGAGGTCTTTCTTGCCTCTGACTTTTGACCCTGGGTTCCTTGGCTGACCCCCACACCCTGACCTGTTTTAATCCACACTCCGCTGGAAGAGCTCAGACAAGGGACGGAAGACAAGGTACATTCTCTGCGGCAGTCGTCCATGTTTTCTAATTTACCCCCGTGGAAAATGAATGTGTCCTCCTGGTATTTGTAACAATAGAATGAGCTCCCGTTCCGTTTTGCTTGGAGGCCTAATTAGGGTTGTGCTAACACAACAATGACATACCTAAACTGGGATGTTTTTTGTCTAATGTTCTGATGACTTTTGATAGAAACAGCTGATGTCCACATGATCCCTCTTCACACTGCCTTGCGAAAAAAACGGCTGTGCTTTGCATGCCATGCCAGTAGCTGCTGATGGTATAAAAAGAAAAAAACATTGCACGTGCTCACCAAGGGCTACTCTCAGGAAAAAGCATCCTTTGAAAGTTCTTTGTGTCAGTTTATATTTGGAATGTGAATAAAGACTGAAAGTAACTTAACTCCACTAGACAAGAGTGCTGGTCAAGAGATTTTTTTTTTCTAAATAGATCAAGCCTCAGCATCAGTGCAAAAAAAGATATGGAACTGTTCTGTCAGTGAAGTGGCAACTTTTATTTTTTACTTTGTTATTAAATACGTAACGGAATCATCACTTGTTTTATTGTTGATGTAAAAAATGACTTGTCAAACGGATGGTTATTTTCCGCAAATTAAAGGTAAGAGAATTGGAAAAGTTTCAACTTCATCTCCTGTTTCTGAAAACTATGTCAAGAATGCCGTGATGGGCAGAATAAAGAAGACACGCAAGACAGCCCTGAGTGCAGAAGTTCATAAAAAATGCATCCAAACCCCACTGACAGCGCACAGTTATAGCCTATTGCTATAATTTGTGACATCTTCATCATTTACATTGACATTACTGTGTGGATTACTACCAAAAATGAATTAGAAGACAATAGAAAGCTTAACTATAACCATGTGCCTTTGTTTCACCATCCTCATGAGAGCTTTTATATTTTATGAACTACCGCAACGTGACAAGCGTGACACACTCTGTTGAAAATGTTCATTCATGGCATGGAGCACTAGATGAAGTGTTGTCTTTGCACTCATCGGTTTGATCCTTTTCTTTTCGAAGATAGGTAAAAGTCAAAGCAAGTCTATCACGTGTGATAAATCTTGGCGGGTGTGTACTTGTGGTATGCCTGAGGTTGGGCTAAGTAGTGAGTAAAACGTGACTTTTTGGACAATTACATTTACAGTTAATTGGCAACTAAAGACCCCAAAGTAGACCCAAGGGGAAGGCCACAGACCTTAGACTTAACGGTTATTAAATCAGCAGGATAAGCAGAACAAGACTGAGGTAACTTCTGAGACAAATTTATGTTCAGTGCTATTACAGCCGCTGTTTGACTCAAGTAATGTTAGCCTAAAACGACTTCACTACATTCCTTTGTGTGTATGTGTGTGCACGTAGGCAGGCTAAAGACAATAATATTAATCGTTTGGGCTTTTTATGTATTACGTACAAAAGGTCTCTTTCCCCCTATGGCTGTCTGGCCTCAACTGATTTATCTCCTGCCAAAATCTGGAGTCAGTGAGGCTTTATGTTGTTGAAATGATATATTTTAGCTGGAAAGAACACAAGGTTATAGGAACAGACTGTATGATATTATGCAAGAAATGTGTGCTGAAATCTATCCTGACTGACTCTGGGTAAAAAAGGGCACAAACAACTCATTTACGCTCATATTCACTGAACGGAAACTTTCTAATGGGTAAACCACGACACGATTGGTGACCACAAGAATATCCAATAGTCTAAATTTATGGATTACAACGTTATGGTGTGGTATGATTATGGTACTGTTTCCAAAATATCAGAGAATAGTCAAATAAAGTATATCCTGTAGTGGTACAAAAATCAATAAATTTTTACTTTGACTTGAGAACAAACTAATTTGAGATACTAGCGCTGGAACATTGCAACATTTCAAGTTTAACACTTGAAGATGGAATGGTAATGTATAAAGGTCTCCATATGGGAGGTCTGTGTCCGGCGCTAACAAGACATTTCAGTTCAGCAGTGTGCGCCCTCGCTATTGTGTAAATACCACACCACGAGTTCCTGTCATTGACCCATGAAGTCATTTACACAGTATAAATCTTCCCCTCAACACAACTCTATGTTTCCCTCATAATAGCAATTACAGTGAAATAAATGTGAGAGACTGCAGAGCCGTGCAGGAATGCGGATGAATGGGTACCAGTGAGTACCACTGTTTTCATAGCACGGTGGGCGCATATTTTCTTGATTTTCACCCTGAATTTCCCTCTGACATGCCACAGAGCAGGTTGGTCCCAGGGGCGAGGTTGTTCCGGCCCGTGTCAGGTGTCCACCGGGGAGCTGTAAGCTGCAATGCAATAGGCGTCAGCTGCCTCATTTACTGCCACTTATTTTCTGGAAATAGGTTCTGTTGGGGCACATGAGGTTTGGTATGTTTGCTCTGCACATGTGTGAGTATAAAATGACTGAGAAGTATGTGTGCCTGAGTGATAAACCAATCCCGGGTCCATATTCATGTTTTATGAGCGTTTGTGAGTTCAATATTTTCATTTTTTTATGATTGCCTTTGAAAGTTTCCTTTAGTTGCTGTTATGCAATAAAGGCTCTTGCGTCGAAGGTGTCATCCCAGTGTAAATATGTTTTTTTTTTCAATATCAACTTTGAATTCTTGTTTCTGTGTCAAATAATGACCCAAATAAATCACGTCATCGCGCCGCTCTAGTAAAACACCATGACTAAAGGCCACCACAGACTCACACCCGCTCAAGCCCCCCCCCTCTTGCTTGCTCTACAGCTGTGGTGTGCATGTGTACGTGTGACCACCCATGGTCTGTGCTGGTCAAGGATTAGGGGGAGCTCAAGCTAACCCAAACTTTTTTTCTCCACTGCTTAGCACAAACGGCCAAATTGATGCAAATGGCTCAAGTAAGCTCTTGGCTCCAGTACTACAAATAAGGTAAAAGTGTGTACGTGTGACCTAGAGGTATTTTTGTGGGTGCACATGAGCACACTTGTACGGAGTTCTTTGAGTTGTTATCTGGAGCCCATTACTTTTAATTTTTTTATTAGCCTGATATGCTCTTGCTGCCCTGCACTTATAGAGGAATTTATTCTCCATGCTGGGCCAAGGCCCACGTACACGTGTGCCGGGGGACGTGGGAAACAATTTCATGTTACACTTCTCCTCTAAAATCTTGCCCCCACCTGCTCTCCTCCACTCATACTTTCACCCTCCATGTTACATTAACACATTTTGATAGCTTCCATATGTCAGTTGGCCCGTGATGCGATAACTTTGTAATGGTATGACCATTCCTATCTGAAGTGCGAGTGTCCAGATGTTGGTTCAAACTGGTCATTAATTGTTATAAAAAAAATAAAATGAAATAACAGCAGTGACTCAATTATGAGGACTTGGCTTGAGGACGGGGAGGTTGGGGTCAACATCGATACCAAAAAAACCCAATGCACTTTATATTCGGAGGAATGTGGCTGAGTTGCTTCCTGAGAACCACCGTGACCTTGAGCAATGCACTGAACCCACAGCTGCTTACTTCTGTATATGTCCAACTCATTCCCTCGTGGCATGTGTGTTTGGATGATAGAATTCCGTATATGCATGCACAACGGGAATTCTGAGAATAAATTGCCTTGTTGTTCTGCAAAAATGTGTACCCTTGACCAAATTATTAGCGTTGAAAATGTGATCTGACTCCATTTCACTTTCTTCCCCTATTAAAAGCTTTCAATAGCTTTCTTGGGAGTACACGTTTCACACATTTGATTGTGTAAATTGTGTTGCATTCCCTGTTATATTTCCTGTAACTATTGTACACAATTACAAAGCTTTGGTCCAGAGTCAAGACATACTGTATGCACACAATTTTGTCTGCAAGAGTAATCACATGCAACAGGCTTCAGGATGAGGCTTGACTCATCTCAGGTAAAAATAAAAGTACATGCACTACCCAATATATCCATCAATCAGGCAGATGACGCAGCAGTATGTATCATATGAATATCTGCTTTAGTGCTTTATAATTGTATTGATGGTTTTATGAAGCATCGCAAACACAACATCAGAAAAGGGCAGGAATTTAAATTGTTTAAAAATCCGAAAGCTTTATCAAATGTATCGAATTAAAATGCAACTAAGCTTTTAGTGAAATGACGGCATATTAATAAATCAACACCATCACCTTTTCTCATTTACAAGGTGGAATTTTTGTCTGAGTGACCTGGGTTAATAGAGATGATCCTCATAATCCCAAATGCAGTAAAAATGCCTGATTGTCGATTAGCCACAGGCTTTATTAGGAGAAAACAGAGATGGTTAACAACACAAAGAGAGATTACATTTAGGGAGACGACGGTGGCACCACAGCAGCTTATTGACTTTGGAGGAAGACTAGACATAGCTGAGTCCAAACTTTATTGCATTTACTTAAGTTGTTGTTGCTGTTGTAACCTAAGAATGAAGACTATTCATTGACTCCAGCAATGCATTTAAGGCATATAGGCCAGCCGATAATTAACTGCAGCGATTGTTCAAACTTTGTCTTAATTTTAAAATTATTTAATGCATTCCTTAGTGCGTGTTTCAGCATTTATAGCATACAGTAATGTGTGTAAGTGTGTGTGTGTATTTGTGTGTGCATGTGCATTCAAATTTTTCAAGCAACGACAGTGGTGCCTTGAAAATATTTACATTATTCCATGACCACACTCAAAACACTTTTAGACGTATTTTGTGATGTCATTGATCATATCAAAGCAGCGTTGAAACAGAGTACCGAAGCACAAAGGTCTCCACGAAACACAGAAACCAGAAAGTGTGTGTTTGTTTGTGCGTGCGATCTTATTTGTCACTTCTTGGATTTATTGCGGTTTATTTTCTGCAGGCTGCAGGGGGGTTTCCAGATGCCTTCTTTTTAGAGTCATCCATAACATTTACTGTCAACATGTACATCACTGTGTAACCATTCCATTTACTTTTTTACAGTCTCAGTTATGAAACAAATGTGGGGTTCGATTCAATGACTCACAGCGAGCCAACACTATCAATTTGTGGTTGTTAGTGACAAAACAGCTGAGTGATGTCTTTACATAGGCTGACACATGATTTATTGTAAAAACACTAAGTCAATATAGCATACTTGGCATGTGATTTAATCACCATTCCATAAAAGACGTGCTAAGTGGCCAGTAAGCACACTTGGATATTTGCCCGCCTCAAAGATGCTGAAAGGGAGAGTTCGTATTTGAAATATTTTGGCACACTATGGACTATTTTGGCAGTATAATTTGGTGTATTTGGGAAAATTTAAAGTGCACTGCTAAGTGCGTGCAAGTGCACTCACTATAGGTGAAGCGACAGCTGTGTTCAAAATTCTGTCTTTAAATATAAAAACTAATTTTGACACTGTTAGAGGGATCCATTTAAAAAGATGTTTCTGTGGCTGTATTATCAAAACACGAGTGGAATGCCCAATTTATCAACGTGAGCGTCAAAGGCAAAGATCGATTTGATTAAACCTAACTTTTAATCTACTAATAGTACACAGTCTGCTTTCTTTTCGTTCCTGAAGTGCTCGTCTTGAAATAAACGAAAAAACATGATTTCCTTTAGGGAGTTGAGAAGTTCAATTTCCATATCCTGTATCACAACTTTTTTATGCTTTTTGTGATTTTTTTTAAGGTCTGTATCTGTCTTCTTATTACAGCTCCGCTAAATCGAGTGTGAGTGACTTTGGGGACAGTGACACCATACAAAGTGTCTGTCGTGGCCAGAGTAACCATTGGAATTCAGTTCTTGGCCAAGCAGTGGTTGGATTCATCCCAAGCAAAGTAAATGCTAACGTTACCATCACAGAGCTTTTGCATTGATTGTTGACTGACAACAGTCATGAGGCATAGTGGCCATGAAGAGTTAAAGGAAAGGCAGCAAAGTTAAGCATTTCACAGGACCTTGAGGAGGGGCTGTCGGGAATAAAGGATGTTTGGGGACTGAGAGGCAACCAAACCGGAACACAGAGGAAGGACAGAGCAGAGATCTGCTTGCGACCTTAGCACGCAAACCACAACTCTTCTATTGTCCACTAACTACAGACAGATAAAGAGCCATGCACATACATAACCTACTGACAAGAAGGAAGGTACTCATCAAACTAGAATAAAAATATCTCCAACAAATGGTTCCACCAAAAGACATAAAAGTCTAGAACGGATACTTGGGAGATTCGGATTTCACCGTTAAATTCTGACAACCCTACCGACAGATGACAAAAGTCACATTTAAAATAGCATTGTCTAATGCCTGCCACACACTACTGTGAAACAAAAAATTACCAAGTAAAGGTCTCACATTTATCGATGCGATGAGACAGAAAAGCTGCTCAAATATTCATTATTCAAAAAAAAATTATAAAAAATATTTACTCAGCAGTGACATTCAAACAAAGCACCTTCATGCACACATTTTGTTTCATTATTTTCTCATAATGGCAGCGGCTTTCAATGAAATTGTTTTCAAACATATATGTTTGTTGTCAAACATATCGCAATAACTTATTTAGTATTTTTGCTTGTTTTCAATCTTTGGTGGGCCACTCATGAAAACTTGTGTGCAACATTTCAGTCGGTTTTGGCTGCATCTCTGTCTGGCGGGTTTTAGAAAAAAATCCCTGCGAGAGGTCAAAAGTTTCACTGTAATGGAATGTTTGGATGAGGCTTGATATAGATTAGTAACTGTCACCACAGTATCTGTAAGAATGCTGGTTTAAACACCTCTTTGCTGAATTTGACAGCCAGTTTAGTGGTACATCTCTTGAAGGGATACCGCATATGTTGTACTGGTGAGAAAGCTCGGCACTTAAGGTGACTGATCTGTTGTTTCCGACTGTAACTTTGAGAGGAAGGTGGTCAGGGGTCAGCAGCCTCCACCCGCCTCTGTGGCTTGGCATATCCTCTACAGCCACTGACCCCTAAAAATAGAGGCTCAAAACAAATGGCTCTTACACCACATATAAATTGCATTTGTCATTGCAGATTACATAATTGAAGCCATGTACGGTAATATTGCTGGTATCAATATGACATCCGGTTATGATACAGTTTCAGAATCCATACACAAAACAAGTGATAATTTGAAATTGTGCAAGATTATCAATCTTTGGTCGGCTTGGTGATCATGTGTACATGGTTAGATGTTTAAGTGGGAGGTCTTTAGTTGTGTTATGAATTAATCTTGACAACGTGAGATGGTGCGACAATATGAGGTGCTCATACATTTATTTGGGTTGACAGTCATAATGGCCCTCCAAAAGAAGCTATGACTACAATGTGGCCCGTGAAAAAAATGATATATAAGGATAATTCAAAATGATCTCTCACACGTCGATATTTCAAGACCATTAACAGAAATGTGGTTTATGGAAAAAACACCTGTTGCAAGACATTAATACGAGTCAAACAACACTATGAGACACCTGCTGCACTAAATAAATAAAAGAATCTTGCCAACAAAAACACTCAGGTCAAAGAATAGCAGTTACACACTGAGAGTATAACACCTGCTGTGACACAACATCCGCTCGAGATTAGACACAAATTTGATACAAGGAAAACAGCCACCTGCTTAAGGCTAACAATAGGCATGCTGGCAAGAGGCTGATAAACTGTTCCCTTCAACCCACAGCGGTATATACGCTAAGTGATATAGAGCTTGCTCAGTGAATGCTCACTCATCAAAAACATCTACAGCCACATACCAACTCCTCACTTATCATGGTTACATAAAAGACAGAATGGCGCAAGTATGTACTAGGTACAATCACACCCAAGTGTTACAGAATGTGCCAGTGGGTGCAAGGGGGACAGTAATAGCACAAACACCAGTTATCCCAGCACGGGATGGAAGGAATGCTAATGCAAATTCACCCTGGTTCCAATGGCCAAACTATAAATCATACACACATATTTTTCCCCAGAAGATTCTACAAAATCTGGCATAAGACTTTGGAAAAAATGCCTTAGGTGCCAACATGAACTGAAGTTCAAGTGCTGTTTGTCTGAATTCTGATCGCAGAATAAAGGTTGTTTTGTGAAAGGCCGACTGGACCTGAAACGTGTGAGCAGCCACCTGGTGTTTCTAAGTTATTTTCTCACCTTTATTTATTTTATTTTTTTGGGAGGCAAAATTCCTTACAGTCCTCATATCTTTATTCCTGTAAGATTATGATTTTAAAAAAACATCTTATTGTAAAAGCAATTTTTATCCAAGTATATTAGGATGACTTTAAGAAAAGAGGTTATGGGAAGTGTTGCCCACATCTATAGAACACCAAAGGTCATGTGTATGTTGCATACCTTGTCTAAAATTAGCCTACACTCTTCGCAAACTTGACGTGACTACGTGAGCATGGAATCACAACAGATAATGGTGGAATTTGATAAAGCCATTGTTTTCCCCAACAGAAACACCTTGGACATGAGAATAGAAACAAGCATCATTCCTTCCAAATATATTCGAAAATGATTAGCTTTGTGTCCACTTTTCTTTGTAAAGCTGACAATGTCATTAAGTGAGCAAGCAAAAGGGTTTGAGGAGGGGTGTCTCACACAAAGCGCACCCCTCGTGACTCCCCTTTCCTGGTGTCTCAACTCTCGGGCACCCCTTGACCCTTTTTGTTGGGGCGAATGGGTCTAGATCTCTGGAAGCGGCTAATTATAGAGTTTTAACATCTGCTTGGCTGAGCTTTAAGTGTTGCCGGCAGATTCTTACAATTGGAAGGTTCACTCCAAGTAAGTGTATGAATACAAAGAGTCTGTTTGCTCTTTTTATCCAAACCATTACACAATGAATCTGTTTCACTACTTAAAGTGCTGTGCAGAACAGTACAAACGATGAAACATAAAAACATCCTGCACTGTGAAATCAATATTACATGCATACTTTCAATTACAGACTTATACAAGGATAAGACAACTTACCCCACTCTTAGGCTTTGCTCCAAGGGTTGTTGGGGTGCCTTTAGCTGGTGTAGCATGACCATAAATATATGAAGATTCCAAATCAAAGTCCTGCAAAAAGAAAGTATACAATGTCTGTGTTTTCCCTTGCATTTATTCAAGTATACGTAGATTGCATTAGAATTCGTACCAGTTGTCGTCTCCGAGGGAGGGTGGGGGTGCTGCCTATGGAAGAGTTGGCACTCAAGGCATTTTCAATTTCCTGATCCAACTGGTCCAGCTTCATCATTAGCAGCACCATCGAGTCCAGACGAGCATGGTCTCGCTGAAAGGACATTTTTCCAAAGGAAATATAAGTAACAAAACAAAAAGTCTATCGATGTAGATAACCACATTGTATTTTCATCTTGTATTCTGCATGAGTCCTATAAAAGTGTAAAAATAATAATAACTTCAACTGAATTATTTTGAATATCTTTGAATATATATGCGGGAAAAATAAGCATTGACATATTGTCTAAAACCCATTTCAGACAAATAAACAAAAGCAGCAGTGAAGGGCTACAATATGGCAGATAGTTGTTTGACATAAACTTTCAAATTAAGAGCATTTTTCACTTGACGATTACTCAGCTGAAGTTAAGGTAATGTAACTTATAGCCTGGAGTGTTTTTCCTTGTGATTACTTGACCTTAATGACTTGAAGCGGTTCAGAAAATGGATGGATAGCAAACTGTGTCATTGCATAGTGGGCCAAGAGACAACAACCGCAGCTGTTGTACCTAATAAACCTGCACAGCTCACTTCTTCAACAGTGACTAAAAGCCTCACAGTGACCCCAGGTGGTGTTCTTCTAGTAAGGCAAGCCCCACTTTACAAGGCAGACGTGCTTTCATTTCTTTTTGATTGTCTCCAGCAATAAGTGGGACCAACAGCCTGAGCCTCCTTCCACACAAAAACAAACCAATGACATCACAAGGCTGGAACCATACAAACCTTGTTACAATCGCCGTAAACACAACTCGTTAAAAAGCGTAATGAGGGTGAGCTCATAGGACAGTGAGGCACTCTATGTTCCTGCAAAGGTACGGAGGCATGGCAACATGTGAACGTAAGACTAGGCTCCCTCTGCTCCTAGGAAATCACATTGAATTATGTAGGCGAAGAAATACAAATCGAAAACATGTTCGAATGCGGTTCGATGGGTGTGGACGGAGGAAAGTAATCACATTCAGATTTGGTGTGTTTGTGACTTATCGATGGAATGTGACACAATAAGTTGTCAAGGAAACATCCCTATCTTTCTCAGAACTCTATTATTCACAATTCGCTTGCCACAAATTCACTTTTTGGGGGGTTAGGGGCTGGACCCATTCTCTGTTAGTTTGCCCAAAAATACACCTAGTATTTGCTGGTTTTGTACTCAGGACAATTAATGCCTTGTGGGATTTAAAAGTATTGTTTTGGTGCCAAGGAACTTTTCATTTTCATTTAAGAAAATCTGGAATTGATGCCATCCTATGGTGGATTGAGCTTGACCAATATTTGACATTATTGTCTTCATGACTTCTGTCTGAGCGAATGCCCGAGTGGCCAACCAAATTGTGCTCCAGTTAGATTGCGGCTCGTGTGTCTTGACAAAATCTCTCACATTTGTGCATTCACTGACATTCCAGGCTGGTAGCGGCGCACATTGCCATGTTCTGCCTCTTTAGCAGAGTATCACAAAGACACACTGTCATGGTAAAACAATGACATCTTCACGAGGCCTCGCTGAATGAACAAACGCATCTGGTGAGGGACAGCAACAACAGCAACCGCAAAACAGCAAAGTGGAAAAACAAGTGTAGAGCAAGTCTGTGTCTTTTTATGGGGTGTTCTGGTGGTTTGGGTGCTCTTTTTCTCTCATCCCATTACATTCCTCTCCACTTCCTGTTTTTTTTAATGCAAGACAGTTCCCACACTAAACTGCTGGAGACTTCCCTCCCCTTTCTTTGCTTTGATTTTATTTATTTATTTTAATTCCTTACACCCCGTAGTTGCTGTTCCTTTCTTAAAATGAAATTGTTTGCAAAAGAGAGTTTGCCAAATCTACAATGGGCTACAGCGGTGCACTCACACAAAGGTGAGTGCTTTCTTGTGAAATGAGAACAGAAATTGAGACAGACAGATGTAGAGAGAGAGAGAGAAAGCTCTTTTACAGCCAAGTCGTCTGTTGCCAGATAGACTATTGAGCCAGATTGGCCCTGAGGTCAAGATAAATCCTTGTTGCTAAAACAAATAAACACAGTAACAAAGCCCAATATCAAGTTAATCTAAAGTCATTACGCACACCAGATGGGTTTGGTTTTACTAATTCGATCCACAACAACATGCACCTCGTGGGACGTCATCATGAATTGAACGTCTTGTCCAGAATTGTACATCATCATCTATCATAAGATCCAGCTGTTTAATCCATATATTATTTCAAAATCACTTCACTGGTTTCTTTTATATCAAACAAATTGTTTGATATAAAAGAAACCAGTGAAGTGATTAAATAAGGAAAAACAAAATGAACTTAGTACAAGTATTTCAAAATCTTTTTGCATCTTTTGGACCAAATACTTCCTCTTTTTGACAGTAATAATATCTATTTTCATATAAAATGGTGAAAAACTTTGTGGCTGAAATTACCAAATGGTAAAACAATTGCCTCTGCTCATGAATGAATTGTCTTATATTTTTGTGGTTACACACCTCCTAAAGAGTTCCACAAGTCATAATCTTTGCTCTTCAAATGCAATATTTTAAGGATGCCTACGATATTGATGCAGACCTAATTTAGCAAGGCCCCACCAAAACCTGTGATGTCGACTTCTTGGAGGATTGACGTCATCCCTGCTGGTGTGTAAGAGTAAAGCCGGATGTTCTACGAAGAGCCCAATTGTTGATTCATTCAAATGTCTGAAGTAATGTCTGCACAGTGTACACATTCTTTTAAGAATCCACACAACCATAATGTCAAGTAGGCGACTCTCACTGTTCACATGGGTCACTCACCGAGTGAGCATCATAGCCTATTCCAGGTTTGTGACTCAAGGCAAACAAAACTGCGGTTGCCAGTATGGCATTAAAACATTTCCAGTGCGGACTATAATAAGTACTTCACTAAAAACATATAATAAAAGCACAGTGACACAATGTAACAAATTATATAAACAATGACCATAAAACCAACCTGACGTTGGCAGGCCACCAAAATCATATTGTCAAACTCCTTCAGTAAGGCAGTCGCTTCACGATTTTGTCCAGTTGTAGATTCTTACAATGGCTACATTTTTTTAGTCTGTATGTGCTAAATATATATCTTTTGGCAGGGTGGTGACAAAAGAAGTGGCAAAAGATGCTGAGACTGTCTTTGTGATGAATAACACGCATCCCCTATTTTCATTCTTTTTATAATTTTAATGTACTTGACATTTTGTTTGGAAATTCTCGATTTTGCATCTTTCTATTGCATAATACTAGAACATAAAACATATAGTTTGTCTGTGTTGAAAAGAAGTACAATATAAATAATTCTCGTTCAGAGCTGACTGAAGTTGGTTTCACATTACAGCTTCACATCTACACAAAGTAGGTTGAATTAAAAACTTTGATTTGCTTTTTAATGTTTAATAATAATCATCATGCTTACAGTCTGAAAACTCTCACCAAAACTCAGTGGGGCATTTTTGAGAAATACCTTTTTTAGACAGGAAATTACATGCAAACAAAAGGAAAAACCCATTCAGATTAAAAGATAACCTCTTGGATTTATAGGTAATAAATATGCTTGCCCTGTTAAAGAAAAACAAATTGTGATGGATAATGAAGGGATTTTCATAACTACCTTAAAAAAATTACAAAATCAGTCATGCTGAAATGTGCTTCTTGAGCAGTCATTAATTATTTTGGGCTTGCTGCCAACTTTTAACTGCTTTTGAATTGTTTCAATTACAACTACCAAATTAATAAACAGTCTTTAGCCTTTTTCTTTGTAACAGTGAGCCTAAATCCATTTGGAGCACTTTACTGTGCTCACTAAGCAGACCAGAAAGTGTAAATAGCCTCGTGTGCAATTATGCTAGAATCTCAAACCTTTTATCCTGGCAAGAAGTTGCGCATTCAAATCTGTGTTAATAGTCTGCACACAATCATAGGACTTTATTTTGAAATGAGTTGTTAAGAAAGACAAACAGTTCACATATCAGCGCCACAAAACACACACACACAAACACACACACACAAATATTTTACACATGTGAGAGTGAAGTCATTGTTTTCCGAGAAGTCGGCCAAGTGTGGGACAAAAATGATTCATAGGCTGTGTATGTTAGTTTAGAAAAAAAAAAGTGTGGCACAGTAATCAGTAAACCACTAACACCCAATAACCGTCTCACAAAGTTAAAATACCTCAATCAATATCTTCATCCTTACCTTCTTAATGCGCACTTTCACTCCCTCCTCCTCCTTCTGAATTCCGGACTGACGCATTCCATCAAAAGCCGGATTGACAGGAGATATGTCACAGGGAATATCCTCCTGCACGGCGTTGTCTGTTTGCTCCGTCCTAGAGTCGGCCGATTGCGTGTGGCGTTCACCATCTGCCATCTCAGAGCCAGGTGACTCATTGAGGCGACCAGAGGCTTCGTTGCCATGGAGTCCCTCCGGCGAGATCACATTGTTGACCTCTGCTAAGAGTGGAAGCAGCTTTTGGGGGTGTTTTTCTCTTGCTGCATTTTCATCATCTTTCTGGCAGTGAATAGTTCCGGTGAGATTCTTTGGAGCAGGTGCACGGCTCCCCGCTGCTTCAACCTGGTTCACCTCTGGGATCGTTTCCAATGATAAGGAACATTCATCAAAGTCTTTCTTTGGCTGACTTGCAGTGGTCATCGTCAAAATGGGCTCGGCTTCTTGAATAATGATTTTCTGTGTCTGGTCTTCCTCCGACTTGCGCGATTCTTCTTGCTCACACGGCACTTTACTGTTGGCCAAGCAACAGTGAACTTCGGCACAAATATCAGCTGATGTGATAGGTCCTAAACTGACATCTACAATTTTTTCACAGCGTTCTGGATCGCTTCTTTCCTCCCCCTGAGACATTTTCATTGCTCTTGTTTCGGAATCATGCTGCTCCGACAGCGTCTGAGCGGGCATTTCACAACCGGGGGCCGTATCCCATGCTCCAGCAGGATCTTGCTTTCCTTCTTGAATGTCTCTGGAAAGGAGCTCATGTCCTGATTTCTCATTTAGAGTCTCTGGGTTATTTAATCCAAGCAGTTTGTCAGATGAATCTGTGGTCCAGGGTTCAATTGCTCCTTTGTCATATTTTCCTTCTCCCGCTGAGGTCACAAGCGGCTCCACAGCTTTGTTAGCCAATGACATCACAAGCAGACTATCCATTTTATTGAGTGAACTGAGCACACCGACATCCAAGGTTATCTTTGCGCCAGCATGGCCAGGGATGGAAATCACTTCCTCAACATCTGGGAGGTCATTCCGAGGTTCGTGTTGAGTAGCAGAGCGCGACTTTGGTGTGGCCTCTGAGATTTCAGGAGGTCTGCTGTCACTATCTGTATGTCCCTCCTTTGTTTGCGAACAATTTGGAGGCTTGCCAGGCTGTCCAGCAGCAGATTGCAACAGTGGAGGCCCATTGTTTGAAGAAATAGAGATGCATTGTTGCTCATTACGACAGATATGTGAGTTTTTAAAGACATCATCGTCATTCTCTGTGCCGACTTTGTCTTTACCATCGACAGCTTCTTGAGCACTCTTGTCCGTTGCGCATAAAATCATAGCGCCGATTTTGTCACTCTGGGAAACGCAGTTAAATTGAACAGCCCCATCCAAACATTTGTGGAGGCTGCAAATGAACTTCATCTCAAGCGGAGCTTTAACATTGTCTGTCAGCTTCACATCCTCCGACTGGATCTCATGTACTCCAGAGGTGGTCACATCTGGACTCGGAGTCAGCTCATCTGTGAACAGTTGGTGGCAGCCCTCTGGCATGGAGGTACACCTTGTCCATCGACCTTGCTTGGAAGCCCCTGAACCCCTCCAAAGCCCCTCGCTGTCAACACCATGGCAACAGATCAGATCCAGATCATCATAGCTGTACTGTAATCCTGAGGGATGAGTCACATGATCCTCCCAACTTCTCTTGCGAATAGCAACTGGCATTATTGGTGGCCAGCGCTATTCCATAGGGATGCTTTTGACTGAGGATGAAAAGGACGAATAAGACATGGACGTGAGAAGACCAATATGGTTTTGTTACCAATGTTATGCATTGAAAGCGATGACAACTCAAATTTAACATTTAAACAGCTTTTAAATTGTTTAATTTTCTTCTCTTTAACACTTGAAGACAGTCAAGCAGTTTATTTGTATGTATTCGCAATTTCCCCACCCAGTCAGAAGAAACTGATGCTTTCAAATTACCATTAGCATCTTGACAGAATTACCATTTTGAGAAAATAATAAAAATTAACAGCTATAAAATTGTGTATTTTGATTAAGCCCATGATGTCAAAAGATTGCTTTAAATTACGCAACTTCAAAACAGTTGTTTCACTTTTTCGTTTCTATTTTTACCTTTTGTTTCCTAGAAGTCACATAGGCTGATGCCAACTCTCATCTGCGTCCTGTGCATGAACCTGCAGATCTTATGAATGATGAAAGTTGAAAAACTCCTCCAATCTGTCATTCAGCCCAGCAACCAAGAGTCACCTGTGTGCTTCTCCTTTTTCTTCTTCTTGTGGTAAGTGATGACAGCGTTTTAGGATACGATTATCAAGACATAAAGTCAACAGTAAAACATCTGGTGATAACCAACAAATTGGCTTCTGATCTGCCCCGAGTGCTGTCTGCCAGAAATATGTGGAAGTCTCTCACGCTTTCATTCATCCACTGAGTGAAATCAGTGCAATCTTCAGGGAATATGATTCCATATCCGTCTGAGAAGTTGTTGGCCGTCTTCACTTGAGGTTTCTGACTGGAATCGGTAGCTTCCCCGTACAGCGGTCGGCGAGCTGAAGAGCACCCCAAAGACGGACAGAAAGCCCAGAAGCAGTGGAAAGTCCAAAGACATCTTCCATCTTGATCACATTAGTGTTTTTGCTGACGCCGAATGCCGAGAGCTGGGTGGTGTAAGAGGGGCCGGCTTTGCCTTCCCCCACTCCTCCCCTCGTCTTCTCCATTCGATCCCTCTCTCATCAGGTCTCCTCCCCGCTGATTTTGACAGGGAGTCTGAGTCACATCCTACCGGCCCCAACCCCCAGTTTATAACTTGCACAACATACTGACAGCATATATTAACTCAACCTCCACTCACACGTTTTGCCACTTTTACAACGTTCCTCGCTATTTTGGAAACATCTTCACATGTGTCCTTTTTTTACAAAACTGTGATTTACTCGCCTCAGTGAACCTGTCCATTTTCTTACAGCGTAGCAAAAAGACTTCTACCAATGGGTTTAATAATACACAGACTGCCCTATAAGAACCTGAGCACTGGGCTCAGAAAAAAAAAAAGCTCTTTTCACTCCAGCAATTCTATCTAAGGCATACTCTTACCCAAAATGTGCAGTCCTGCAACTGCACAAGAATGTCTGATAAAACACACCAACACATAACTGTAGTGCGCCGTAGATCAACATTAAATAATCAGTGCAAACAGATGGAACCTACTTTTTTTCTGTTCTAGTTTTCAGATTATTTGAATTCAAAATTCCCAGAATGGGGTTGCAAAAACTACTGACGTAGATAAATATGTGCAAAGAAAAACACCACAAAGGGGTTGTATCATCGTGTTATGTATCGCAATCCAGTATTTAGTGACAGAGACGTGTCAACGTGGCTTATAGTATTCTTACTGCCGACAAAGCCGGCTAATCATTGTGTGTCGCCTTTCCGTCTCTGTGCGGCGAGGCGCAACAGCAGCACAACATTCCCACCCTGAATCAGCTGAACTCCATTGCCTACAAACTTGTGTCACTCCAAAATTTGCTTTGTTGCTGAATTTCAGTCATCCCAAATTGTGACCGCATTCATCAAAATCATGCAAAACAAAAATCTGGAAAACCGGAATGGAACACCCTGCGATGCGACTATGCCTCCGATCTCGGCCTTTTAACCTGCGGGTCATCCAGATGTGCGACGGATGAGCTTTTTTTGAGGGTGTCTTGCTGGGAAACAGTCACTCTGGACTCTTAAGGGACACAGATGGTCGTACTTAAATGAAAAGATCCAAGTTCAACAAAAAATTCTCTGTAGTATATCACATGATGTACTCTGCGGTTATACCGAGCGCAGTGTAACGAAATACAGATCTGGTTGGCCACAGTGGCTTCGCCGTGGATGCGGCTGCCGATTGAAGTGACCGTGACTCAGGCAATCCACTCATTACCGCCTGTAGACATCTATCTCTAGCTCTATAATTTAAAAAACTAAAGCCTCCCTACAGCATTCAGACCCCCTTGCACGGCCGCATGGTAAGCCATGCACGTCATACTGTGATCTATCAATGACATTTTGCAAACAAGTGTTCAACCAACAACATGTGAGACAACAAATGTCTCGTGGTTGGAAGTGAACTGCAACAGTGTGGTGGAGCATCAATCGGTCGCTGCCCTACTTTGGATTAGTTTCTACTTTGATAGAGGCCCATTGGTTGTGGTAGTTCACATTAGTGACATCCAGGCAATTTGAATGGGATGATTTCCACTGACTGGAAACTAGTGGTGGCTGTGATTCACCTTTTGCCATAATGCCCTGTTTTCCTACTTTGCTCAAAATGCTGTTGATAATTTTCCCACTGGAAAAATAAGGCACTATTTCTTGCACCCAATACTATACAGTGACATAATCACTTTGGGTGGCTAATTAGTGAAGTAGCTTAGTCATCATCGCATCCTTATATACACAGTTAAAGATGACGAAAAGAAACACCGGCACCGCAGTTAGCTCTTGACATTGGAGTATTATAATCTACGGTCTCCAGTTTTCTGCAGTGGCCCATTTTACTGCAGCTCTCAGTCTCCACGCACACGTGCTGAGAAGTAAATATCTTCGTTCCTGCTTGATGGGACATGGATTTCACAGTTTCCTGTGGTACTATTTGGGTATGGAAAACCGACCACGAAAAATGAAGTGGAATCCAGTGGATAGTGTGCAGTTGGGATGCAGTCCCGATGGCCACCAACAGGATAAGCAGTATGTATTTAAAAGAATGGAGACTTGACTATCATTAAAAAAATGACAACAAGTTTAGGAGGCAACCATCTATTTTGGTTTCTGCACTTAACATGACAGTGAACTATCATGCCAGCGTCCAGAGGTTTGCTAATGGTGAGTCAGGAGCAACAAGCCGCACGAAGACAGCCATGATGAACTGCGCTCAGATGACCTAATGTTATTTTTCTTGTACTAATTCTGTTTAGGAAAAAGTAATGGTTTGTTTTTGCATTTTTTACTTTCAAGGCTAATTTGCGGCTGAAGTATTGAAGTGTTTTACTGAGCTACAAAATTACAAATTTTGATATGATTTTTTTTGGACACGTCTTTTAAATTAGCACATGGGAACATTATTCACAAAAATGTTTAAAAATGACCCATTTGCGATTCACTCCATAATCCCTCACTTTAGCGTCTTAAGTGGAGCAGTGACGCCCCAAAGGAAACAGCCACACATTCCTAACCACTTTAGTTTATTATTGGAAAAATACGTCACTCTAAATCACTGGAATTGAAAATCGTTTTGGAGCGGGTTTGCCCATTAAGGGAAAAGTAGGTGACACAGTTCTCCTCCTAACCAATCTACTGGAGTCTCAAGCGTTCTCCAAGACGCAGTCATTTTAAATGTATTCTTGCCGGGAATTGAGTAGCAATTTTTCAAATTTCCTAATATAATAAACAACTGGTGAAGTGAGTTAGGACTTCTATCTTAATTCTCGACTAATGGACAAGAGGGAAGAAAATGACAAGCTGCCACGAGGTGTTTGCGGCTCAGGATATGAAATTTAAAAGTATATGCCGCATCAAATGAGCCGACGAAAAATCATTGCCGGCGGAACCCTAGGGGGCTTTGGCCTGTGACCACAGTTTATGGTTCAACTTGCCGTGGGAACAGGAAGTAGAAGTTATTGAGGGTAGTGACCAGAACAGTCTCCAGGCTAAAAAAATCTATCTAATCTTTTTTTTGTTTAATGGGGGCATGTGTTTTTCTGTGTGTGTGTGTTCCTTGGTTAGATGTATTTGTGTCATCTAGGGCAAATCGTTTTACGGCAAGATGTTCCCTGTTTAGAATCTGGTCTGTATTTTCTATACTTCACAAAATCTCATGCACATTTAGCCTTGTATACTGATTGTCTTCCTGACATGTGAATCATAGCAATTGAGAATCAACTTGGAATGTGCACAGATGATGTTTGCTTTCACAAAAAGAGGTCAACTGCTTCCCATCGCGAAACTGAAAACACGCGTAATGTTCCAACACAACAAAATCATTCATCCAAAAGGCTTCAAGACAATTACATCTTGGTTGTAATCACAAAGATGGCTTTCTGTGAGTTGTTTCTTTGGACTCAGTGACAAATGGATTCCCTTGAGGGCCAATCCATCCTTGTGCTCAGTGGGCCAGAATAGTGATGTGATATATTCACTATTTCCCCTCTCGCACCCACCCAGGAGTCGGACAAACATGTGCAGCACTGGCTTGGACTCTTCCAGAAGAGATCCAGGAAAATGTGTTGTCCTTCAATACTGTTGCCAAAGCATTTGTGTGCTGTCACTTTTGAGTTTCAAAAAGCCTGGAGATGAGTGGCGTCATGATGTGATGTTTGCATTTTGTTGCCAACTGCATCCTCCCAACACCTGCTCTCATTCTTTTGCGTAATGCTCTTCAGCTGATTGAGTCTTACAAGATATTTTTACACATGTTATTGCTTCCATGCTTAAACAATGAGCCCGTATCTCACTGAGTGGCAAAGTAAGTGTTTGCGTATGGTTCCAATGTTGTTGTTGTTTTGGTCAGGGTTCGTTCGAGGTTGCAAAAGGTTACAGAGCTGTTCGCTGGTTTTAACGGTTGCAAACAGTTTTTGCTTGTTAAGAACTGACAAAAAAGTGTTTGCAAATGTCTGGCGAATATCTTTGCAACCTTGCAACGGTGGAGACCGCTCCCGCAAAAAGACATTGCACCCCTAAAATTTGAATTTGCTACTAAACAATCTGAAAGTTAACTCTTGACCTTTCTGAGAAAATCAAATGTCCTTAATTTCTAGGAAGCGATGAATTCATTCAAGCCACATTCATGTGATGAGGCGTTTGCTTGAAGTGGGGGAAAGTACTCAACCCAACTAGAAATGGCATGTTATGAAAAGGGAGTTGTGTGTCGATTAAGATGTCAAGAGAATTGAATTCAGAATTCCAAAGCAAGGGGAAACAAAGACAGCCTTTTGCCTTGACTTACTAAATAGTGTGGATCTGGGAAGCCAACAGCAAAGAATGAGGACGATGTTCTCCATCAGCAAGTTTAAGTTGAAACACTGTCTGACTCTAATCAAATCAAGAAATAGGTAAGTTGCAATAACAATGCACAAGCAGTAGGGGACGCCAAACTCAAATTCCTGTAAATGGACTGTGATCCTCAAGACTTTTCACTAATTCATTCAATGAACTACTAAGTAGGCCTGGACAACACCCGAAACACAATATAAAATCCACTAACTATTTGGCAGATATGGTTACATACATTTTACCAGTAAAGCAAAGCCCGTAAATCAGGTTTTGAATGGAAATTGTTATTCATTTATTCATTTATTCACCTTTCATTTGTTTTGTTGTTGTTTTACATTTACTTAAGTAACTTTCTGGATACATTGTACATATCAATGTAGTTTCAATCAAACATAGTTTTTTCCAATTTGACTTGAGTATTTTATTTTATTTTTAAGAAAACACACTATTTTACACTCTTACATTGAGCTATGGTACTTTTATTATTTCGCATATACATTACCGGTCTTTATGCTTGCTTGAGTGATCTTTTTGTTTTGGTTTATCAGAGAGACTTCTGCCTGAAGCGCTGTCACTTGACTCTTTTTCACCAATTTAGCGTGTCCACTAGCAATGAACCAGGCATTCTCATGACCATGCACAGAATTTTCCACAGCCCCCACACAGAAGCAACGTTTTTAAAGTGACTATAATTTATGTGAAGCACGGCAGAAACAATTCATGCGACCCGCGGTCAAGAGGCAGAACCCCCTGCCCTCACATTCAGTCTGTTTATGTTAGAGACCAGATAAAAGGTCTACTGTCTGCTTTAAAATATCTGCATTTCAGTCTACAAACTCTAGTCGACTGAATTGAGTCAATTAAATCTCATCAACAATCACAACACATTGTAGTTTTTTTTAATATGATCTCTCCCTCTTGTGTTGTTGCATGAGTTTAAACAAAGAAAATTATTTCAATTCCATTATTTTCTCTCCAAAGAATTAATTAATCATTGAGTTAAAATGATAGGGGAATATGTACGTTGCTATTTTATGTCTGTCTGGTTGAAGTCTATGTTCTGATTGGGAAAAAATAATGATACAAATCGTGTTTTTCAGGAATTAGTATTGGAGAGTAGTTCTTTTCATAGAGTATACTTACCCCTAATTATTTAGAAGACCACGTTTTTTCCTTCCACTTCAGCACTCCTACTTTTAATTCAATTGACGGCAAAAGCGAGTACATGCAGACCTGAGGCCCCCTACATTCCGTTTTCGGCGGTGTAGCCTACTGGCAGCTACTGGAAGAAAATTTTGATGAGCATTTGAAAGCTGTTTTACGAGAGACAATTGCTGCAAAGGCATATAAATATCAATTTAAGTTTTGTTTCATGCAAACACCTCCCAAAGACACACGCACGGTTTGAATTAAGCATCAGTCTTTGTTGCGTTCACTAACACTGGGAAATTCAATTATTTAACAAAGGCGAGCTTTCTTTCACACTGCGGATAAAATGGTTCTCAAATAAAAGACTTAAAGATGCAATGAATAGTATTGCTGTAATTTAGATGTAGTTTAAAGATTATAAATTGAAGGGAAATAAACGCAACAATATGGGTGTGTCTGGGCTCTCTCGCGTTGGGGCGTTGATATTTCCGATAGCTTCTTAAGGCACCAAAAATAAGTTTGTTGTCTTCCGTGTTTACCTGGGGGAAGTTAGCGAAAAATGGCGTCCGTGGCTTAATACCATAACTTTACTGTGATCTAAATGATGGCTGCAGTTTAAACTGGTGCAAAGAACGAAAGAAATAAGCTGTGGAGACAGGACAACTCAACTTTAGTGAAATAAAGCGCGCCGAAAGTTTGATTTTTCCACTCGACGCGCACAGCTGTCTTTTTCTTTTCTACAATGGGATGTTGCAGCAGCACGCAGGTAGGTTGAGCCAAAATGGAAAGAATCGATCGATAGGCGCAACATCCGAACAGTAGAGCACGTCTGATGTTGTGTGTGTGTAACAATTCACGTCACTTTTCAGACAAAGGCGGCTTGTTTAGCCAGCACAGCCACAACAACGGGATCGTGCAACCCACCATTGGGCTTGACACTGCCCCGCTCACCCAAAACTAAAATAATCAAACGCAAGTTTCTATCTGTTCATGTCTTGGCAGAGTAAACGTGACTGGAGCCCGTTAAAGGATCGCAGTTGTACGGATATCCCATGGCTCATCATCTTCCTGCTCTTCTGTCTTGGAATGGTAAGTGTACCATTGAAAAGTTGCTTGGTAGAGATTTTGTTGGATTTTTGCAATGTTTATATTGTTGTGACCTCACAATACATGTCATTGCGATCAACATTAACATTCTAAGAAAGACAAGAGGAAACTCAAGACCACTTAATCATGTAGTAATCTAAAACAGTTTTGCAGTGCAACAGGTGAGTGTCATACACTTTTGCTGTTGTCATTGCCTTTGACGTTTTTATAAGACATGCAGTTAAGAGCAAAGGTCAAAGGTCAGCATTGTTGCACATGACCAAATCATAGCGTTTGTGCGACGAAACAATTTACTCAAATAAATGAACAACAATAGCTTTGCAATCATCCACGTTCCCCTGCAGGCACACTTAGGACGCTGGAAAAAATCCCCTTTTGTTAACATTACATTATTTGTGTCATGCAGCTTTGTATATGTGGCTTCACAATCGCCACGGGAGCTGCCTCGCGACTTATATCGGGATATGACAGCTACGGCAATGTTTGTGGTCACAACAACACCAAGATCCAGGGCATTGAGCTTAGCGGCCGGAACATGCAGGAAAACAAGTGAGTCGCTTGCAGCACACACACACATCTATCTCTGTACTATATTTTTCAAGCCCAACCTGCACAACATCATTTTTCTGGGCTCCAAAGGTAGCCTTGAAAGTGCTTCGAATAACACCTACAGTTGAAACAGGTTGAACATTATTCATGCTGGGATGGTGCTCAACTTCCACTGGGAAGTTCAAATATAGCCACCCCTCCCATTATAGGAAGTAATGGAATGGAATGTTTTTTAAGACAATGACGCTCTTCAACATTCGTAATTGTCATGCTAGTGTGAAAAGAAGTTAGCTGGTGGATATTAAAACTTCAAAGCAACACTGTGTGCTTAGATAAGCATGAATTCCAACAATGGTCTGGCAAAATATTGAATCATTCCTGATTTTAAATCAGCCCTCGGGACATCGTGCTTACTTGTGTGTTCTTGCTTACTACATTCCTCACGTATCTGAATGAAAGAACATATATTGAATGTTTTTTTTTTATATCTTCTGAGAAATTAGGTTGTGGCCTTACACTTAATTTCTGTAAAAGTTCTAGCAGCATTCACCCTCCATGGCCAGTATTACTCAAACAATGGCGCATGCTTTATGGATGCTTGATTTTCCAGCCAGCCTTTTCTGGTACAAAGAGACAACTGTGCAGCGGGGCGGCTAATGTCACCGTTTTTTTATTTTCTTGCTTCACTAAAAGTCCAGTCTTGAATTCTAATGGCCATGGGCAACTGTGTGTTTATTTGATGTATTATGCGAAACTAAACAAAAACTAGATGAGGTAGCATCTCATTGACATTGTGTTTGTGTCTGTTAGGTATGTATTCTTTCTGGACCCATGCAACATCGACATCATAAACAGGAAGATGAAGAGTGTGGCTTTGTGCGTCTCCAAATGTCCTGCCGCTGAACTGAACACCTACAATGATTTAAAGCAGTTTGCGCTCACTAATGGTGAGAAAAGGATCATAAAAAATTTATAGCGCTTGAATTTCTAATTCAAGTGCAGCCAAAAATGACCGTAATAATGCTAACTACATTTATGCTGTCTTCAGGCTTGAAAAATATTTCCATATTTCATTTTGATTGCGTAATTAATCTTTCTCTTCAAAGGATCTGCGCTCTGCACCTATGATATCAGTCCAGCAAGATACACGGGCCACACTGATCGATTTACCAAATGTCCCAAGCTCCCAGTTCCAGCAAGGTAAAGAATGTTTAAAAGTTTTCCTCTCAATCAGCCTGCTTACACCAATTTTTCAATTGCGCCCTTTCTTTGCCTCAGTAAATCAGTGCCACTGTTCCGCCGATGCATACCAGCGGACATCGGCTGCTATGCGGAATTGGCCCTCTCCTTTTTCACATTCATCAGTGACAACAATGTTTTCCGCCGAGTCGTCGCTGGAGTAATGGCCAGCAAGGACATCATTGTGGGACTTTGTGTGCTGTCTTTAGGTGAAGTCTCATTTGTCTCACAATGCACACATGACTGAGTACAAACATAATCCGTTCTTCAAAACAACTGTTTGCAAGTTCAGCCATGCCGGTCCACGGTGTCCAAGCTTTCCATTATTTGAATTATGCAGAAACCTTTGTTTTGTTTGATGCAGTTCTTTCTCTGATCATGATGATCGTCATCCGTTACATCTCCAAAGTGCTGATGTGGATTCTCACTATTCTGGTGGTCATTGGAACTATTGGTAACTCATCACATGCTGTCGTGTTGTATTATTAAAATTAAAAAAAAGTGTAGGTGGCTCAAATACAGTGGAATAGAAAAGTGGGCGTGCAACTATTTTGCAGGAGCGACAGGCGTCCTCTGGTGGCTGTATGTGGACCACAGGAACGCCCTCAAGAACAACACCGCCTCTGTCTTTGGAAAAGAAGTGGCGGCCGATAATGTCAAGGCGCTCCTCGTGTATGCCATCTGCGCAACTGTTTTCACGGTATGTCGAAACACATTTGTTGATGTTTTCAAACACACAAGGTTTCAAAGACCGAAAGCCTCAGAACACAAGATGCAAAGTTGTCATGAGATAACATCTAAGGCTTTTGGAAACCACTTTCTGTCCTCCAGGTGGTTCTCCTGCTGATCATGGTCTTCTTGAGGAAGCGCGTGGCCCTCACCATTTCTCTGTTCCACGTGGCTGGAAAAGTGTTCATACACATTCCCCTGCTGGTCCTGCAGCCTTTCTGGACCTTCCTCTGCCTTATGCTCTTCTGGGTCTATTGGTTGGCCGTGTTTCTCCTCCTTGGACTTGCAGGTTGAATGCAGTGACCTTCTGGTTTCAGAGCATAAAAGAGCATTTATTTTGCATGTGTTACGGTCCATTTTATTTCGTTGCTAAATAAGTTGATGGTAAGGTCATTTCCAACTTCCAGGAAGTTTGTTTTGTGACATTTTGTCCTGATCTCATAGCGCAACTTAACTCCCACATCCGGAAACTTGTGCCAGTCTCGTGGTGTGGGAGGACAGAGTCAAAGAGCCATTTCTCTCCTCGTCTCCCACTTCTCTTTTCGGCGGTGCAGTTGACTCATAATTATTCTGAGCAAAGTTTAGCCGCTAAACTGTGCGAGTCAACTCTGTACGACATAATTCATGTGCTTACAGTACTTTCATAGTTAAACCAGATTGAAAATGATAAGGATGACTGATGTAATCCAACGTGTGCATCATTTCTTGCCTCCGCAGGAAACCCGGTGAAGAACAACTCTACAAATATGGTGGAGTATCCCATGAATGGACCCGCTCAGTACTTAGTCTGGTATCACGCAGTGGGTCTCATTTGGATCAGCGAGTTCATCCTCGCCTTTCAGCAGATGACCATCGCCGGTGCTGTGGTCACCTACTACTTCACGCGGTAAAGAAAAGTCGGAGTCTGGTAGAGTTTTATTGTAGTGTACACAGTATCATACAAAGTTCTTGGGGACATTGTGAGATTGCTCATCTATAGCAAATGTAATTTTGAATTATAGATATTTATAAAAAATAATAATTATGTGAAATTGTGGACTATTTTAACCATGCATATTCAATGAATTTAAATTTAATTAGAAATTGAGGTAATTAATTAGTCATTGCCCCATCAATATTGTAGATTATCCTTTCATTTTTTTTCTTTATTTTTTTTTCCCCAGTTTTACTTTCATGAAATATTTTGGTTGAATGGATTCCACTGTAATATTTTTTACTGGGTGCCATCCGTATTTTCAAAGTTGCTCTTCTGCAGGAATAAATCTAACATGCCGGCTACTCCCATCCTGTCGGCAACGGTTCGTACCTTCCGTTACCATCTTGGTACTCTGGCCAAAGGCTCCTTCATCATCACTCTAGTCAAGATCCCTCGTCTCATTCTGACGTACATCCACAGTCAACTCAAGGGAAAAGTGAGCCTCCCTGGGAAAGGTTAAACACATTTTAAACTCATGTAGTTACTTTGGTGACGATGACTATATTCTTTCTAGGAAAATGCGTGTGCTCGCTGCATGCTAAAAGCATGCGTGTGCTGCTTATGGTGTTTGGAGAAGTGTCTGGCGTACTTGAATCAAGTAAGTGAGATCCACTTAGGATTTGGGCCGGGTGAGATCATTCTCAGATTTCATGACTTGTGTGATTGTATAGAATGCTTACACAGCCACAGCCATCAACAGCACCAGTTTCTGCACATCAGCTCGTGATGCCTTTGTCATCCTGGTGGAGAATGCCGTGCGAGTAGCGACCATCAACACCGTGGGCGACTTTGTGCTCTTTTTGGGAAAGGTACTTAAGCCCTCAAATATATTATCTCACCAAAAATATGAACACCCCTCATGTTTTTGTAAATCTTTCACAAAAGTAACAACAACTTGCTGCAATGTAGTAAGATTGTATAAGAGTGTATATTTACGATCCCCTAAAATAACTACACGGAACCATATGCGGCAACAGTGCCGCCACCCCGAAGTGAAAATGGGCTTATTTAGCCATTTTTCTTCCCACAGTCATGTGACTCGTAAGTAATAAAAGATCTGTTATAAAAAAAAAAAAAGTAAAATGTGAGGCCTCTACTCACTTTTATGAGTTCTCTACATCCCTTAGGGTTGATGTTGTTCCACCCTGACTAATTTTTGCATGATAGGTGCTCATCGTGGCCTGCACGGCATTTGCCGGCGTGCTGGCGTTGAACTACCAGCGCGAGTACACCGTGTGGGTCCTTCCCCTCATCATCGTTTGCGTGTTCGCCTACATGGTGGCCCACTGTTTCCTCTCGGTGTTCGAGAACGTGGTGGACGTTCTCTTCCTCTGCTTTGCCGTCGACAGCAAGTACAACGACGGCAGCGCCGGTCGGGAATACTTCATGGACAAAACTTTAATGGTACCAGTGCTTACATACTGTATTGATTTCACACTTATCTTTTTTGTGCAAAGCCCCACTATATCATGGAAATCTGCTTTTTTGGGCAGGAATATATTGAGAACAGTAAGAAAAGTGGCCGTTACAAGCCTGAGGACGGAAGTGGACGTGAGATGAAGTCCATGGTGAGTTCAAGTGTTAGCTGTGAAATGGTTGTGTGAGTTTATTCTAATGAATGAATTGACTTTTTTTTTACTTTGCAGACATGAGAATGGGTGCTACATAGAAGCGAGAAATATATTAATAAGGCTGACAGAAGAGTCTTTGTTTTGTTCTATTTTGTTCTTGTGACTAAATTTTGGAGCTGTGTTCTAAGTTTTTCAAAATGAGGATGGGTGCTACATAGAAGCAAGAAATGTAGTAATAAGGCTGACAGAAGAGTCTTTGTTTTGTTCTATTTTGTTCTTATGACACTACATTTTGGAGCGGTGTTCTAAGTTTTTCAAAATGCCTTTCTTAAACCCCAAATGCAGTTTTGATTCCGTTTTAAAACTCGCTGACAACCGTTTTAACATGGTTTAACATGTTTGGAAACTAAAAACAGTCGGTGTACTTTTTTCAGCTTTGTAATAACTGTTTGATTGTTTGTTACTTGTTTTTGTATTTCAAATATAAAAAAAAACGATATCTTGTGTTGAGCTCTGTAATCTACACCCTTCTTCCTTAAAGTATGCACCGCCATTCCTAAACAGCAGGGGGCAGGAATGCATCGAATTTAAATGAACAAGACATACTGTAGTTTATAAGGAAGGAATAAAAAGATACGATACGGAATTAATTACAGTATTATGGAGTTTTTTAGTATTTCAATTGAAAAAAATTAAACTTAGTTTTCAATTTAAAAAGTCAAACTTACTATGTGATATATATATATTTTTAACTATTTATTTATTTATTTATTTATTTATTTATTTATTTATTTATTTTTACACCTTTTGAGAAAATTGCCACCAAATTGCATCCCCACGATGACATGCAATCTCACTGATGCATACATTACTGCTCGGTGCCCATTTGACTTCCATTGCGGAATCAAGCCACTAAGCCATTAGGTTATTGATGGGAAAGCTCTCTTTGTGTGCTTTGCCTGTCTCCTCCCATAAAAAGCAGGAGTACAGAGGAGCAGCACTTGATGGCCAGTCACAGCTAAGTGATCCCTTTAGTACTCACGGAGCGCCAGTCGTTCCTGGAAGCCCTTTGTTGAGAGGCTGAAAAAGACAGGAAAACACCTCCTTCTTTCAGACCTGTGCCACAGCCATATGATGTATGATTACACTTTTTTTTTCTCTCAGTACATTGAATTACTTGGACATTTTCATAAGTGAGTATTGAGTCATACAAAAAGTAGAAAAGTGACGCTTTACGCTGCAACACTTCTTGTAAGAAAAATACAGATTTTTACTTTCTCATTGGTTTATCTGATAAAAGAATACTGGCTCTGATGTCAGGCACTAACAGTAAGAATGTATTCAAAGTAAACACTCCACTGTGCCACCAGTTTGTAATAATTTTGTGTGTATTGGAAATTATATAGGGATAGAGGAAAATTGCTGTACCTTATCAGCCTAGAATTGACAGGCTATTCCAGTCTTGTCCTAAATTTCCCAATTGCCACCACATCCCTGGTAGTCAAGTTGAACAGAATGATAACTATTGTTATTATGACACTATTAGAACTTATTTGGCACCTAGCAAATGTACAATACTGTATTTCATAATAGAGCCCTTTATAGAATAGGAGCTGGATTTTGTAGTTGCCTTGTGGTATTGATCTTAACAACAAGCAGTGTTCATCATGTGTTGTGTTGTGTTGTGTTCACAACATAATATATGTTGAAATAAGGATTTGACCTGTGGGTGGTGAAAAAAGGCCCACATCAAATGGTAAATAGTTTAAAGCCATTAAACCTATCCCGTCCCACTCGCTAATGTGCGTGCTGATTCAGCCACAGAAACATGAGCTTCCTCCGTGTGTGCGTGTGTCAGTGTGTATTGACCAACATAGGCACCATTAAAGTGAGCCATCCTGCCTCCTCAGCACCTCGGCTCAAAGCTCAGTCCTTCCTTTTAACAATTGGAATTGCACAATCAAAAGAGCTGTGCAAACATCGATTAGTGAGACTGAGTATGAAACAAATGATAAAATTACATAATGAAATTTGGGTGGCATAATGGCAATTAAAAACAAAGCACCATATTTTTCCATTGGTGTCTTTTAGGATAGGTCCTTTTATTTTTTTTTTTCCCCCTCTCACAGTTATGGGAACAGGCAGGGAACAATAAATCACAGAAAGCCCAAAAAAGGAATTAATCTCTATTTTGAAAGCATATCAAGTTTGAAAATGCCGACTTTGGTTTGCAGGTGTGTATCGAATGAAATGTTTGTACATAGTATACATTGCATGCAATTCTATGAAAAATAGCACTATACAACCATAACAGTCAACTTAAAAAAAAAAAAAATCCCGGAAAAACAGAACGTGCGTCACAGACCCTTTGCTTATCCAAGAAACCTGATTTCCGAACATCAAAAGTGCTTCCTGCAAATTGAGGCACTTCCCATTACAGCTTCACCATTCTCTCGCCACAGATCATTTTTGTATTGTTGGCCCTTGTCCAACAACTGGGTGGAAGTGAGCCTCTGAGATTGCATCTATGCATATTTCCACAGGCTGAGCACACAGGGAGCGCACAAGTGCGTGTTAAAATGACCATTTGACATTTACTCAGAAGTGCTTGCCAACGTGCTGGCATGCACACTGGCGTATGTACAAAATTCAAACAATGAAAAACGTCACATATAGACGAGCTTCCGAATAGTGCTTGATTGATTAAATGACTACAACACACACGCAGTATTAAATTAGATTGTCTACTTGACAGAAATTCTTGCTACTCTTTTAGTACCTCTTGCCAGCCTCCCTACCAATTTTCATCCTCATCATTCATGGTAATGTCATATTTTCTACACTTGACTTTTTTTCAGTGGGACCTATGACATATTTCTTTCTTTTTAAATGTAGTACACTTCTACAAATTCATACCTTTGAATAGTGACATCTAACTGTTGCTATGGACACTCTCTTTGCCTTAAGATGCAACTTTAACTATCAGAAAAAGCCAGCGAGACTTTGTTTTCTAAAGTTTAAATAGAGAGACTTTAAAAGGTAGCAGCATTGGTCCAAAATTTACATTAACATGAGAATGTGATGGTTGATTCTGAACATATCCGCATCCTGATTCTAAGAATGTGCACACACTTATTACGCTATTTTTTACTTACTCTCTCTCATAGGATTTTTCTCTTTTTTTTGCAATTAAGCTCTAGAAAATACTATAACTAAAAAAACATTTTACATTTTTTGGTCTCAATGTTAAAATCGTAAACACAAAAACAATGGTATATATACGGGGGGGGGTGTAGACTTTTTAAATCCATTGTGTAGCTATACAATAGCTATTATGTATAACTGTTCCGCAATAAAGACTGCAATGCCTCAGTAATGAGACTTTTTCCGTAAAGCTTAGGTACCACTACCAATACAGTATTAACAATAATAAATAAACTAATGCTTGAAAATTTGTACCGCTCTTAATAATATTTCTATCATAGGATTTTCCCTCACAAACAAATGTTATGATGGTCCCTGCATCTTGTTGGGAAACACTCTTTCCAGGTCAGTGTACCTGTCTTAACACTGCAATGTTGAGTTTGCTCCCCACTGTAATGAATTCACTGAAGCTCATACCTGCTGTGTGTGTATATGCACTGTAGTCTATAGTGTTTGTAAGTCATGAAATAAGTCATGAAATATTAAGCTGTTCTCCTCCTACATAATGCAGTGATGTCGCTAAACACGCACACTCGCTCATACACGTCACTGCGGACAAATAAGCGCTTTGTCACTCCCACCTCTAAAATGGCTTTAAGTTATGCATAAGTGTGCTTAATCCACGCCTTATTTTAATCACTCTGATCCCAGGACAAGATCAGCAGTGTATTTCATCAACTTTGCAGCTCATGCTATTTTCACTTATAACAAAACTTTCCTTGTTTCCTCACTACTACAGTACATACAAGATGAAAGTCAGGGAGGAAGTGAAACAATGAGGGGATTGTGTTTGCAAAGAATGCAGGATGCAAGCAATGGTCAATATAGCTTTTTATTTCAGCAAATCATAGGTACACTGTAAAAAAAATGAAAGAAAAGAAAAACAAAACAAATAAATGCATCTGTATGGCCAGAAGCTTTAGACGCTAACCAAGACAGTGTTAAGAATAGCTACAGTGTCTACTCTAAGCCAGTCAAGTTTGCAAGTAGAATTATTTATCAGAATTTCTTGATTTGAAGTGGAATTCCATGTTAAGAGAGCCAAACCAAAAACTATTAGGGTCACAGATGGCACACTTCAGAAATATCAAGACCTACTTGAAAAATAAACAGTTTAATGAGCTAGACCTCAATGTGTCCCACTGGGCACCCTACACTTGTTTATGATATTATACCATAAAATTCAAATAAAAATGAATAACAGGTTCTATGAGAAGAAAAAGAATGTCATACTTGAAGAGATACAATTTTTAGCTCATGTCGCGATCTTGAGCGCACAACATTTAAACGTGGGATGTGGGAGACGATGAATCTTTACATAGAATAAAAACATAATAATTGAGAACAGTGGTGTCATCATAAGGGCTATATATATATATATATATATATATATATATATATATATATATATATATATATATATATATATATATATATATATATATATATAATCGCACAATTGTCTAGAATTGCAATTTATCACATTTTGCTATGTCTACTATTTTCTATGAAGCTTGTAACAGATATTCACTTCAATAAAACCTTGGAGTTCAATAAAATCATCCAATACAAAGACAGTATAGTTCTATTCAAAGACTGTTCTAATTGCCTTCTCTGATGCTTGAATACAATTCTTCTGTAAAATACAACTGTTGAACAAAATGGACTCAGATTTACAGGCATTTTCTTCTTATAGACACAATTCTCAAAACCTCTTGCTTACACATTTAGTTCTGCCCATGAGCACCACTTTCCAGCAGAATTGATTTGTGAGGCCCTGTGGCGGTAACTTGACCGGGTATTTTGCTCTGAGATGATACTGCAAAGACATACAACTAATATGGCATTTGAGTTTGACTTTTTAAAGTGTGCTTATTACTGTCAATTTCTCCTACAAGTGTCAAGCAAGTTAAACTGAAAAAAAAACCAACGTAGTTTGTCCATCTCTTTGTCAGTGACTCCACGAGGTTTGGCTGCACACGTGAGCAAAGATTCTTATATCTTATAAATTAATCTCCAATCTCTTTTTTTTTTCATCTTCCCTCGTCAGTGTACTAATGTATAAAATGTTTAAATCCAGCGGAATTAAACATCTTTAGCCCCTAAATAGCTTGTGTGCTTCTCTACGTTTTAGCGATCCTACGAAAGAAAGGAGAACAGGAGCTACA
Source organism: Syngnathus floridae (assembly GCF_059516105.1). Lineage (NCBI taxonomy): Eukaryota > Metazoa > Chordata > Actinopteri > Syngnathiformes > Syngnathidae > Syngnathus > Syngnathus floridae. The sequence continues at coordinate 14,457,758 of NC_142416.1, read as the reverse complement.
GTATGAGAAATGCCAGACAGTAAAGTCCCTCTCACGTAATTTCCCGATCAGATCATCATAAGCCACGTTCAGTCTATCACCTGTCCATGCTAGAAAAAGGCACACCTTCACCTTTTCATCACCCCACATGGCTGTGTGGCTCTTTTCCTGTGCAACACATTTCTTCTTTTTGAATTGAATAAGACCCCCAAAAAGAAAATAACATTTACTGTACAGCAGGTTTTTTTTTTTCTCCTAAGCTCAGTAAACATCTTTTATGTGATTTGTTGTTAGCCGTGCTTCAATCTGTACACGCTATTTTGAAGTTGGCCGCTGCAACGTCACGCAGCGTTTGAACATGCTACAACAAATCCTCTGTAATCATCCAACAATGGATTAGAAAAATACATCATCATTTTCACCCTCGACGCCTCTGGCTTTTTTCCCTCCCTCTAAGCACTAATCGGGAGCTGAGCCTTTTGAGATGATTTGTTTTTTTTTGTTTTTTTAAATATAGGTTTCCAACTCCATTTTTTGTCTCAACGCTTCCAGCAAAAAAGCGTGTTTAACCCTGCTCATTTTTCCACAGTCACAGTTACGAATGGAGATGAAAAGAAACCTCAAGAGTGCAATAGTCTCTTATCTACATCATCGACATCCCACCTATACACAGGAACATTAGATAAGGAGCAAGAGAGCGAGGGATAAAGAAGAGGAAGAGGGAAATCTCTTAAATAGCGCGCCTCAGGCATCAACACTCTTGAGTGGTGTACAAGGACAGGACACACGGAGGACACGCATGTCCAATAAAAGGGGAGCGTTTTGCACATGTGAACACATCCAAAGCACAGGATTGGCTATTTTTGTTGCCAACGGCACCCGAGGCAACAGATGCCATTAGCTAACAGTAGGGCGTAAAATGAAAAGATAAATGAAACATCTTTTTTTGCTATATAGGTAAAAACAAAGAATACACAGATTAGTCCTTAGGCTGTTAGTACAATGAATTATCTGCCTGGGGGGGGTTGCCTAGAAACGTGCAGTTTGACCAAACAAACAGTTTCTCTTTTTTCTTTTCTTAAAAAAAAGAATACAATAAAATTACGACAAATATTCATCGTCGTCGTCATCGTCGTCGTCCTCATCATCCATCCCAGCCTGCTCATTGAGAACAAAGGAATCTTCATCGTCTTCGGTGATCATTGAATCCCCGCTACCGAGATCTCCAGAAGACTCTAAAATCACACCTAAAAACAGAGAACAATCCAAAATGTCACAAGTGACTGTCTAAACGTTTCCGTGCGTGAAAGCAATCTTCCGAAAGTTTGATTTTAAATGAATACAAAACACAGCTAGCGTGACTCCCTGAAGCTCAGCAGACCAGCCAAGAAACGAGCTGGAGCAGAAGTTGCTCCATCATTTATTTAAGCTTTGTTTTCTAGTTACCGAAGCAAACTAGCTTCTGCCTGCATACAGACAAACTTCTTCCAAACATTCACAATAGTCGTGACACTATTAACTAACTGATTAATCAGCTGTCCGACACATTGGTGCCCTCTAAAAAATGTTGCTCATTTCCTAAACAGTGGTAGCTTGACTCTTGAGTTTAATTTCCAAGTTCCATGAGCACCTCTATGCCTCCTAACTTTTGGTATAATGCTCGATTTCTTTTTTTATATATTCTCAAAGCCACTAAAATAAAATCCCGTGCTATTTATTTTTTATTTTTTCTTAACTAAGCAGAAGTAAGGTTTTCAATTTCCAAACTTTTTTATCCTTGGAGTTGTTTGAATGCATTCCCGTTCTCAGTTCCCTCACATAACTTTACCTACCGCAGTCAGCCGGGCCATGGGTGCGCGAGCCGGCCAGCTCGTTGCCATAGCGATCCACACACCAGCACTGACCGCTGCTGCTGTGGCACTGGTGCGAGCGGTAGTATCCGTCCTCGTCGCAGGAGGGCAGATACTGGCCTGTGAGACGAGAGCCAAAACACACAATGATTGGAGGAAGCAGCGTGATTGTTAGCATGGGTGTGTGTGTTAGTTTGTGCTTACCGAGTAGCTTTTTTCCCACTTGCTTCTTGCCGATGGATGACAGCTCAGCTTTACAAGGGGAGTCTGAAAGGCGACGAGGAGGGACTGTGGTTACAAACTGCACACGTCTGCCTTACTAAAAAGGCTCCGTTGGTGTGAACTTTGTGATGCTGTTTGTGATTCCCGTCCAAGTCAGCAAAGTTTTCCAGTGCTGTGCTTAAAATTTGGAAGTGAGTCTATGTGACATGCGAGTGTTTTATGACACCGAAAAAAATGTTAACCTAAGAATCAATCGGAATTACATTCTAACAAGTGATATTTATTACCTGTGTACCTCTGGAAACAGGTACACCACTCAGAGCTGGAAATAACTTTATCAGAGCGTGTATCGCAGGACTTGAAGAAGACGTCGGAGCAAGGCTCATTCCTGTCCACGTAGAGGCTCTTGATCTCTGATTGGTCCAGTTGGAGGTCAAAGTTTGTGTCCAGTCGAGAGAACATCCATCCGAGAGGATCTTTGCATACAGGTAATGCCCCAACCTCAAATTCTGGTCGTGACAGATAATCAGACAGTATTTCAATTATTCCAAAAATTAATTAAGAGGATACACCTAAACGTTGCCACTCACTGTTCTTCTGGATCTTTCTGTTCTGGTTGCCATTGTCATGTAGCACTCTAAACCAGTCTCTCAGTCGACCCACCGCCTCTTTGAGTTCAGACTCGCTGCACACTGAGAGAGAACAACAGTAATGATTAATGATGCTGCTTTATTGCCTCGCTCCTTCCTTTTGGTGGCTAAGAGGCGACGGAATCACTTCAGGTGATCAATGAGCTTGAAAAAGGGGCCAGGATATCATTTGCCTGTTCATCCTGATCGTGCACCACAGTATCCATCTTTTTAGAGCCTGTACGTGTGTGGGTGGGTCTCACCTTTCCGCTCTGTGGAGCTCTCTTCAGGCTGAGTGGGGCAAGGACACATGCCAGGGCACTTGATAGTAATCTTCTTGCCAGTGATGCATGCCTGGTAGTCTAACTTGCACTAATGCAATGAAACAGTAGAAGGAGAAAACCGTGAGTCACATTATGAGGAAAGTAATGTGAATCTCGTGTTTCTTCTTAGTTTATATGTACAAGGGGTGGGGATCGGCGAAAAGTCCCGATACAATATTATTGCAATATTTTGCAGAAATTCTGCAATGCAATCACGATATCCATGTAATTGAAGAAAGAACAGAAGCCTAATGTCTCAAAGTCTTGGGCACCACTGGGTTTTTGTAGTCTGTAATAAACTTGACTTCTATAAATCATTTCTAGTTAGGAATGAGTAATTTATTCACTAATTTTGCACAACTATATAACATCAGCACTTGGTTGTTAAAGGAACAAAATAATGATCAACTCCACTTTTGTGGGTGTTGTGACAAATAAAACGAGGACAAATGCAACTGAGTGGCAAGTCGTGCAGCACTAAGGCGTAAAAAAAACAACAAACTAATTCTGTTGGTTGTAGTCTAAAAGGGAAAAATGATTTTACCTGCAGTCAAACAAGGTACAAACACTTTCGCACAAAACCCTTCTGGCAGCATCATTCTGCTCAATTGAACACCGGCAATGAAACAGGAGTTGAGAACATACAGTTCCAGCAATACGAATATTTGAAACATAATGCCGAATCGATTAATTAGTCATTAGTCCCCGTAGGCAAAATGAAGTCATCCAAAGTTACAATATAGAGCTTTTGTTACACTACTGAGTGCACTCGGTGGTACCTTGGTGGAGTAGGTGTGACCATCGGTTCCACAAACAGGGGAAGGGTGGATCACGGGGCAAGGTTTGCACTTGGAGCCAGGGCTCTGGTACACACTGGCATCTTTAAAGCTGGAGAAAATCAACACGGTGATAAGGAAGCTCAAATTGAGGATTTGTGTGTGTGTGGTTATATTCTCATTTGATATCTATGTATTGCGATGAATGAGAATGAGGTCTGTATGCCGTTGCTGTCCTCAGTCTTGTCTGCCGTGTCCCCACCAAACACACACAACAAACTCATCATATTCAAGGCCCATTCACATAACTTGGCAGACTTTTGCATCAGTACTTTGGTAATTGGACTCAACAGCCGCCGTCACGAGGGAGCCGAGCAACCAGTAGAGGAGTCGCAAACATCGGAAAAGCGCTCTGGTCTAAGCGCTGCCACTTAAATAAGTGAATAGACAACACAGCAGGCTGCTATGGAGCCATGGCAAGTAATAAAAAGTTGATTTGCTGCTGATGCGCCAACATTCATCTTTCATTTGCAGCTTTGTCAGATGGAAACATCTGACTGCAATTAACATGACCAGTGAGTGTGTGTGTGTGTGTGTGTTGTTGATTACCTAGCCCTCCTCTGGCTGACACAAGTGGCTGTTTTGTAGTCCTCAGCCACACACACCTTGTGGCGGCCACATTTGATCTTCAGACACGGGTCTTTGGCGGGATCAAGGCCTACAAACAAAAAAAAGAACCCTTTTAAGTGTGTATATTTTGAATTTGCTCGGTCCTCTTTCCAAGAGAGGCTTCGAGAAACAATAAGCACACGGAGGCAAGGAGAGAATAATCTCCAAGGATTAAATGTTCGTTTTGTTCTTTCCCAGATGCGTCAGCAATTCTATAGACAAAGCATGTACTTTCATTTTGATCCTTCCGAGCCGCATGGATATGTGTGAGACATCTGTTTGCGCACGGTAATTCGAGCCACTAATGTCTCTCCCACGCCAAACCTAAATCCGTAATACCGTAAGTATCCTTAACGCTAAAAACAGACGGAACTCGTTATAGATGCCACGCCTGACCTCACATCAGTGCGGAGATTCGTTCAACTGATCTGGTAGCAGATGACAGTGACATCGAAGAGAGATGATTTTAGATACCAACGTTACCCTGAAGGTGTGATCTTTATTTGTAAACACAAAGCAGTTGGCACTGATCGCAGATCTGCCTTTGGTACGTACTCCACATGTAGAGAGAGGATCTGAGGCCCCGAACTGATCTGAGAACAGTTTGTGAGCGACCTCACCGCTAAAGAACCTTAGGGTAATCCCTGAGCAGCTTTGCTAGATTACACAGCCTCCATCCTCCAACGCACTCTCTAATACTATTGTTTCCCTGTCATGTCCAGTGTGGATATGATGTGTTCGAGGTTACACTTGTGACTTTTACACGCTGGTGTCCTAGTGGGCTTGGGATGCAAGTATGCATTTATCACCCTCTCTACTACAATGGCGAATCAAGGTGAATGGAGGGATAAAAATGATGTTGCCGCTGTCATTTACTTTTATTAGATGATTAGTCGCCTGAGGATAAAAGGGGAGATAGCCCATCGTGTGTCAGATGACAAACGGCCACGACGACGAACGGTAAATTTCAATTTGAGAGCAAACGAAGTGCATGTGACTGAGCAAGCAGCTTCTCGTCATTGCCATTAAGTCTTTCTATCCAGGCATGTTGGCTGGCTTCATTAGATAAGCACGCCAGCACAACTGAGGAGGAGAAATTAGACTTTCATTCCTTTTTTCGGCTTCCTTTAATCCTGCCAAAAGACACAAAATACCACAATAGGTTTTGCTACATGTTCAGAATAATGAAAAATAACACTGTATTGTATAAATAATACACAATTAAACAATAACAGAGAATTAAAAAAGGGTTATTTAAACTGAAATTACTGTATGGTGGGACAAAGCGAAAGTCCTGACAAGCGTTGTTTCATTGAAGGGGCGGGGCCTAGTGAGTGACAAGAGAAACTTGGCAGGCTCTGGGAATGAGTTTTAGCCTTCTGTCGTACCTTGCAAATGTTCACTCTCCTTTTTTTTTCGACTTAATTTGAGTGGTGGCCCACAAAAAAGAAAAGAAAATGTGGAGTATAATATCGCAGGGTTCATCATTAATGAATATTCACTAAAATATCATGTTTGTCCCTGAATTTCAGTCTTTTTATCGCTCATTTTTTTAATCAACTACTTTTAGGTGGTGTGATGTCACAAGAGTGACTCAACAGTACAGTCACAAAAAATGAACCTCCAGGCTGAATAAAATACAGTTAGAAATGCCTTACTATCCCTAAGTGGTCCATCAGAGAAAGTTTTCTGTGCGGGGGTGACGTGCTAAAGCCTCATGTTGTCGACAGCCTTATTTTCCTTGCCATAAAATGTTCATTAAAAACTAGGCAACCAAACTGGCATGTACTGGCAATTCCTTTTATTGAAGAGAGGGAAATTGTATTGAGAATTTGGAGGTGGGAAAAAGTCTAGGATTTAATTTTAGGGTAATTTTGCCCAACCCTAGTAACAATTATACCCTACAAATGTGTGTGTGTATACATGGAACTGTGAAAAAAAAATCATTGTGGGTATTCCATTGACACTGACCTTGATCAAAGGGCTTGGAGGGCGTCCATGTCCCCGGCTCCTGAAACAAGGTAACATGAACAATAAGGACACCGTTTAAAATAGACTTCTTAGACACGTAAATAAACATGAGCAATTCAATGCCGATTAAAGGATCTATACGAACCTCGACTTCCTTTAGGGAAGGCATGATAGAAAAAGAGCAAAAGGAAATCATTTTGTTAGTGGTTTCTTTATCAGAGAAATGGATGAAAGTGTCGGTGAGCATCAATCACCAACGCTCAGGGCACGCGTGTGTTCAGCAAAGATAATGCTCTGACGTGAGCGTAGCGCGGAGAATCTCATCAAACTGAACAGCTAAAAAAAAAAAAAAAGCAAACATTGGATAACATGACTAACAATGGCTTATAGAAAACACTATAAAAGATAAGAGTTAGTTGTGTATGTTTTTTGTGAGACCATTTCAAACCTTTTACAGTGTGTGAAATAGAAGAACACGTTTTTAAATCGTAGGCCACATTAGCACTGACTAACAAAGATCAGCGTGTTCCCACAACGTGACTAACTGTGTGACCTAAACGTAATGTGATTAATCAGCAGGAGCCGCCTGATGAAACGTTTCCTGAAAACAAATGTTTTGGTCACATTGATAAGAAGGACTCATCCCCGTAATAACTGGAACATTAAATGTATATTATTAGATAGCACGGATTGCAAATGTGCAAACTACTTTTCTGTGACTTTATTTCAGGCCATGCAAATCAAAGTGAAAAGTTAAACAGCATTCCCCCCCTTCTGAAGATGCAAAGCTCTTAAAGGAAAAACAACCCAGGTAAAGAAATTATTTTAAGGTGTTTGTATTAATTGGAATATTTTTCGTTATTTCGGTTTTGGCCTCCCTCAAATTCCTCATTTTGAGTTTCGGCCATGAATTTTCATTTCGGGGCATTATAATGTATCATTCAGTATGTTTATCTATTCACTCTGGGTTAAGAAAGAATTGTTTTATTCAAAACTACTTACCTAACCACTAACTCCAAAAAAAAAAGATATTGCATATTAGCATAAAATACTTTGCAAGTGGTCTATACATAAATGAATATGTGTGCTGGTGTGTTGTTTTCTTTTTTTTCCAAAGGATGACATTTTAATGTCAAGTATTCCTCCTCTTTCCCTCATGCCCCCCTTCTGTGATGTCAAGAGGGGGCAAGTCTTTCTTTTTTTCGTTCTTATTACTGCCTCCTTGTACTTTATTGCTGATGCAATTGTGCCACACTTTTCATCTTTTCCCTCTACAAGGTCATCATATTACCTTACAAAGAAATGAATTCAAGTCAGGAGGTACTGTAATATGCATAGATGAGGAAAACATTGCATAATGGAGGCCAGGACCTTAGTCAGAACAGCAAAACAACCAAAAAATGCTCTTTCTTGGTCTGATTCATTCTTTGTTCACATTGTTCAATAAACAAACAACATACAGAATCATCATCAAAAAAGTTGCTGTGCAGACAGACAGATGAGTGGATAAATGTGCCTCACAATACTCATGCAATCACCTGTTTACTTTTGCCAAAACAGAGAAAAGCCAAAGTCAGCTATGGCTGATCTAATTGCTTCCTGAGTGTCTAAATATAGAACATATTCACTTTATTGCTCCATCTCCTTTCAACCTCTGTCACCCTCTCTCTCCACCTCTCTCTCTCTCTCTGACTCTCTCTCGTACTCAAGTCTTCTCTCATCATTTGCACATACGCACACAAACCAAATACTGTGACTCTCAAGACCTATTTAGCGCTTCTCATCTATTTTGCACTTGTGATAAAAATGAGCGCTCGAGAAAAATGTTACATTTAATAACCGCTTCTATTACCTTTGTTTCCATCTACTGTATTCAGAATAGATCCCCCCCACTCCTTCCATCCATTGGTAATTATGCCCTAATGGCTTCTTCCTCCTCTCTATTTTCCATTTTAATGTTCAACAAGAGAAATGCTCAGGTTTTCCCTGTACTCGGCCCGTCTGGTTCAAGCACGCACTCACTGACGCACGCACAGATCAACAATGAGGTGCTTTCAAGTGGAAAAAGGCCTCGAGGTCGCAACCTTCGTTGCATTGTTCACTATCCACAAACTAAAGGAGATTTTGTACTCCAATGCAAATTAAGCTTTTATTACTCTTTAACTTTCTCAGTTTGCTGAAAAGTAATAAATCAATGCAGTGATGGAGGGCGGGTTGCCAGCACTGTGTAATGATCAAATATTTGCACCTTCTAAACCAGCAGAAATTTCTGCTCAAAGAACATGTATTGTTGTAAGTAGTGGTTTGCTTTCTGTATTAGAAATCTCATACCAGAAATGAAGAGACCGCTTTTAAACATGTGCTCTATGAGCAAACAAGCAATAATGTGTCCGACAAGACGTGTCACGCTTTATATCAGACCTCGTTTTTGGGGCTTTCCCAACCTTCCACAGCAGCTAATCACTGAACTCGATTCTACAAAGTCTAAAAATTGAGAAGCGGCTCAGAGAGCCCCAGGCGCTCTCCCAACAGGAGTTCCATTAAATCAGTGGCCAAGATCCTATCTTGTGCACTTAGCAGGAGGCCCACTTATGGTTGTAAAGATAAAGGTCAGACAGTATATGCTTGAAATAACATTTAAATCAAGTAAAGCCAATCATAGAATATGTGCAAATACAGTAAGAATAATTGAGAAACTCTTTTCGATTGACTGCAAGTGCTGTCTTGTCCTGTTTGTAATTAATCCAAATAGCAAAATTAGAAAAATTGCATTAAATATGACTTCTTAGCATGGTAACATTTGACTTTTGTGTCAGTTGCTAGGAAACATTTGTGGTTCTGTCCAGTGAACAGGAAGTTCCCGGAGCGTTGCAAGCCGTCACGTGACTACTGAAAATACAATTCAAAGAAATCTTTATAAGTGCAAGCAGAGGGAATCTTCCTGCGGTCTTCAAATACGAGACCATATGACTGATGTCATACACAATCACAATTCCTCTGTTTTTTGGCTTTCAACACACATTTCCACTTGAATTGTTTTATGTGTGATACACAAAGTAGAAAACAATTTTAAGAAAACAGGAACTATCTTGTAAAATCAGTGATGCAATTTTAAAGGAATCTAAGCCTCTGCTTTAATTTTTCTCCTTGATATGAAATATCTCACGAGGGGAGATTCTGAGAAAAATGCAACTTCATTTGTGCAGCATGAAAGGACAAGACCCGCCCATTAAAAGTGATGGGAGTGAAAAGTGTGCTATCTTCATTGCATTGTTTTTAACCACATGCATGTACACAATATTTTCAACAAGTACGAGCAAGTCCGAATCATTGCTGCTTGTTGAACCCAGAAACATGCACTCTAACTAAAATGCATGGCATTCTACTTTCACTGGATGCATTATATAAAATTGGGTACACTGCAGTCTCAAATACACATAATGAATCGTTGGTTCTTATCTCAGCCAGCAACTTGTGGTGAAACATAAATAAATAAAATGCTTCTCCACAAGATAGCAGAAGGTAGTTACACTGTGTATCAACTTATTTTTGTTTCCTGGTGTGCTGTGAATGGTTGTTATATATAATTTAGAACACAATATGTACTTGGTTCAGTCAAGTTTAGATAACACGTAAATCTGTACACCTTTAATGGCCTAAACCTACCCAACAGACTGCCAAATTTTAGTTTCGTACCTTTTTCATGGCATAATTATGCCCAGTACAGTATAAAATTGTTGTAAATAGATACATGTACTATATGGAAATATGTGGACTAGTGTTAGTTAATTGCGCCACAGCGCCATTAAATAACAGCAGCCAATTCTGGAGCTGACAGACTGACAACAAAGGAGCATTTTGGGTGGACTAGACACTATTTAATTTGGGTTAAACCCTTTAAATCGAGGTTCCGCCGAGTATGAAAATTTGCCTTGGCTGAAAAAAATCGTATTTCTTAGAGCCTACTGCTTCAATCTACCATACGGCAACCACAATAACAAGCAACGTATTGTTAAATGAATGTCAAGCAATGGATAGCATTGTTTGTAAAGGAAACATTTTGTAAGAATACAGCTTTAAATGCTGCTCTTGTAGGCATACCTGTGTTTCTGCACATAAAAAGATGCTGGTGTTTAAAGGAGTCATGTAAGGGATTTTTTTTTTTCATCGCTTAATGTACATGCTCCCCTTGAAAAAGATGATGAAGCCAGCACAGAATCTGCTCGGAGGCCACTCTGCAGCCGAGCTCATGATGATGAGAGGCTGGATGCTTTCGCTACGACAATGAGCAGCAGCACTAAGTGGCCTTAGGCATGTCTGGGTAATGGTGGCTGACAGCACCTTACTTTAAGCCTGTTATTTGAACCAAGAACACCATGGACAAAACACACTCACTACTTGAGAGAGGGTGAAGAGGGAAACCACTAGAGGCTAGATAATATTGTTTTAAATAGACTTCCGGAACTTTAGTCGCAGTGTGTCATTTGGCCATTTTATGACATAAACACAAGCGTGCAAAGATCAGGTAACAATCAAGCCTATTACCTGCACGCATTTAAGAAGGAAATGGAAGTATGTGTTGTGTCAAAGCAAATCTGCCAAGCGGGGATTCATTTGCATTGTATGCATAGTATATCTAACCGGGAGCGCGTGACTGAGACACGCTCACGTACACGCACCAACGACGGGCCCGTTAGGCGCAAAGAGAAACGCGTATCCACACAAACAGGATGGGTGGTGGTGGTGGTGGGGGGTGATAGGGGTAGCTGGTGGCGAACCGTAACTTACATCTCTGAATTTATCCCATCTTCCAGTGAGCCACTTATCGTCCAAAAAATTGCCACTGTCAGAACGAGACGAGACGCGTCCGAGGGTGACGGCGCACACGCACAGCAAGGCGACGCTCAGCATCTGCGGACACAAACAAACCAACACAACGACGTCAGGTCCGTCTTGCAAGGCAAAAACCAACACAAGGGGAAATCACGTCGATGCAGTGTAGTCGTGTGTTATGTTCAGCTTTTTTGCCTCCGTGCTTACCTTGTCGCATTCGCTCGTCTAAACTATATGTGCTCTCTGCTGCTCGCCGTCACCGCTTGATATCAGCTCGCTCTCCCCCTCTCTCTCTCTACACATGCAGTCTGTGCGCAGCGTGTCGAGCGCGCGCAGGACACCGTGCGTGCGCGCGCGCTGACATTCTCCTTTCTCCTCTTGAGGAGGCTGCAATAGGGTAACTGTAGTGGAATCACGTTGGCCTTATTGCTGAGAAAATAAAGCGTTTGTCTCGAAATATAACGCAACTAAAATATCTATCCATTTTATCATATATATATACATATAGGCTAGGGTTGCTGAATTTCTGCGAGAGGAGGGGTCACCCTGGAATGACCGCCAGATAATCACAGGGCAAATATTGAGCGAACCACTCAGTCACATTCGGATGTAAGGCAGAAATCTTCAATTAACCAATCGTAACGTATGTATTGAGCAGTAATGGTCATACCTTCAATGATGCGCCGTGCAAACAACTAAAGACTTGTACGTGCTCTTATTGCTGCAAACGAATAAAGTGTAATTGCACATCCACTAGCGTAGGTGGCAGTGGTGCTCTTCTTGTCACACTGCACAGGGCGTATTAAGTCAAAGTCAAAGTCTCCTTTATTGTCAATTCAATGTTAGTTACTGAATAGAATTAAATATTGTCTGTTTTCTATCATGTTAAGGATACAATGTTATTCAGAGGAGCACATTTTATAAACAAATGATACTAATGTTTATATACATCCACTGCACAGAGGATCCGATTCAGTGTTTTTGCTGTTCTGCTCCACTGACCTATGCCATCAAGATTTTTGATTCCACCCTAGGAGAGAAATGCTAATATAACTTTACTCCAAGTCTTTACTATACTGTAAATTTTAATGATTTTTCTGATATTATGACTAGTATTTTTATTTCATTTTCTGCTTTTAAAAACAAAAGAAAAACAAGACTGATAGACTTATTGTCGTTCACATATCATTAGACAAAGCACTTTGTTGAGTATTTGATATTTTATTGTATTATTGTATTCATTATTGTTAATCATAATCAGGTCTTTATACACAAAAATGTAAGTCTGTGTTGGTGTCCTTTATGTATCCCCTGTTTCTGCTCAGAGCCATTAACACTCTCGCTTGGTAGTGGTGACTCATGAGGGTTTTAGGCACATTCCTGGCAAGGGATGGCTCAGTACTGTAAACTGATGCTCGGAGATGATATTGTCCGATTGAAAAAAAAACCGCACCTTGGTGACCCACTCAGAGTGATTTGTGGAGGAGAGTGGCGCAATGCTATGTTTCTGTGTTTATGCTTGGAAGTGAAACAGGTAGTAGACAGCAGATTTGTTACCTTGATATTTATTATAGTTGCTTTAGCAGAGTTGGGAGGGCTGACAAAAACATTTTTATAAAAGTACTTGCAGGATACCAAAGCTCACACCATGACTGAGTGAGAATCAATCTCAACCTACTTGCACAGAGGGAAAATTGTATCAAAAGATAACAAATATTTTCTACAAATGTTCATAAACATACTAAAGAACATTAGTTTAATTATTGCCTTGTATTTTCTCTGAAAAATAGTTCCTATACCTTTCTTACACTGTTGAGGCAAAGGTGGGAATACAGTATTTTTTAAAAAAAAATATTCATATGGGAATGATGATCATACTTACCAATATTTTTTATTCAACATATGGTTTGCCCTGTGTGCGTTGCGGTGGGGATGCCAGCAGGAAGCACTCTCACTGGTGATGACTGGTTTGTGGACACGGTTAATGCCTGACATTTCAAGGGCACTTATCAAAGCACTCATTGAAGTGCTTAGTTGACTTAGTTTTGTGTATTTGAAAGGAATTCAGTCCAGCAAGACACAGCTATTGGCATGAAAAAAAAGAAAATGGAAACGGTATGAGTTAAGGGAGGAATTGCTATTATGTAGGTAGTCAGAGGGGTCAAAATGTCAGTACGCACAGTTGCTGTAGACCATCCAAGGCTGCAGTCATATTCACAAAAGGCAGTGGAAAAAGATGAGCGTGCGTGTGGGCATACAGGAATGATGACAGGGTTCAGATATGAGAGATGAAAGTCAAATTAGTATTATGAGCATGCATCACTAAATCATGAGAGCTCCTCCGGTCGGGTGGACCACTAAACTGCTGAAAGATTTCTTCACACAGGTTATACAAAAAAAAAAAAACTTTTGAGGTGGGGTCGTAGTTCAATCTGACAGGAAATCTGTTCTCAGGAAACTCAAGAAGCTAACATATTGCTCTGCTCTTTCACATCAACAAAACGTTTGTGATAAGAGTGTGTGGGTGATATTTGTCTAAATGGAAACAGTAAAGTGCGTGTGTGTGTAAGCGTGTGTGTTTGAAGCCATGGACCTCATACATTATTCAAATCTCAGAAATTAAAGATGTAGATGTGGTCAGCAACAGACAGAGACAAGCTCACACATATGCCTGTGAGCTTGCATACAAGCAGCAACAATTTTACCCAAAAGTTTACAAACATCTTAATTATGCTAAAATCAAAATACCCCCTCCCCGCAGAAAATGCTTCACACTTACCTATAATGGTATACTTGCATTTAAACACACACGCACACACACACACAAACACATACACACACACACACACAGGAAAAAGATAAGAATCGTGGAGGAAAGTAGGTCGACATCCTGTGTGTATGCATTTTGATAGGAGAGGCATGAAATGTGTCTCAAGGAGTGGAGATTTCACAGCTCAGTAGCTCTGTCCCGGTGCACCTGCTCACTAAGAAGATGGGGGGGTGGGGGGGGGTGAGGAAATGAGAGCAACCAGGGAGGTGAAGTGAGAGGATTTCGGTTAAAACAAAAAAAAAACTGTTGAAAATCTATCAGAAGAGAGTAAGGGGTTGCTTACTGTAGCGGAACACTCGCTAGAATTCAAAACTGTACAAGCAAGTTCTGCCATGCGATACCAAACAGACTGAACTTGAGTCAGTTGCAAGGTGCAACGTTCCATTTTGACTGATATTCAGATAATTGAGTGAGTGCCAAAGAAATTAAATGTGTTCTTTGTCAAGGTAAGGCTATTACGTTTTTTTAGGCATATTTGAATCAACATGTTTGAAGGACAGCGCAAAAAGTTATATTGGTTTTTATTCTGGTCTTTGATGATGAAAATATTTCGTGAATTTTCTCTCAAGTTACTACATTTGACTATGTGAGTTGTCACTTGAGCTATATTTGCATCGATTTTGGCCTATTATACTTCCGCTTATCCTCTCCTGTAAGAATTCTGCATCAACCAGCCTGGACAAGATTTGAGGAGGACCACTTCTCCAAAGGTGATGCTGCAGACTATTCTTGCATAGGTCGACTGGGACAGTTCCTAAAGGGAGCCACTTCTCCAGAGGCGTCTAAGTGTGGTGCTTCATTTTATTAAATGGACTGTCATGCTGTTTTAACCTACATCATACAGCATCATATCATGCGATAAATGCTGCCCACTTGACATCCATTACAGCCTCTTCACCCTTGAAGGGGCTCCTTGCATCTATGATCGCTTATCATGGTTTCTTTCTTTATTTCCTCCCTTAAATGGGTTTTCTTTTAGTTTTTTCTGGCCTGATTAGAGAGGGTCTAGACCAGTAGATGTCATTGATTTTTGTGAACTGTGAGCCCCTGAAGCCTTTTGAGACTCTTTTTTGATTAATGGCTATACAGATAAACTTGACTTGACTATAAAAGGTTGGATGGTAATGAATGCAGTCTGTGCCTCTCACATCGTCCTTTGTGGCCGCACGTTAAACAGAATGATTGGTTACGCCTTGTCAATGGGGGCCTGATTGAAACATGCCAATTGGTGGTATAAACAAAAACATTGTAAATCTTAATGAACGCTGTAAATATAAACTACCAATAAAAGTCATAGATTGATCATTTTCAAACATTTGAATTAATCGGAAATACTCAAAAATTTCTTTTTTGGGGGAAAAAAGCAATAAAATAAAAATGTTTTTGAGCAATAAGCAAGCAATTTGCCAAAGGTGGTGTTTGCTTCCTATACGTGAATTGACTTCTTTAGTGCAAAAAACAAATCTATAGGTGCATTTGTTCTTGGGCATTGTTTTATGCAGCTAGAAGTAAGCAAGGTGATTGTGTTATCTTGCACAGGCAGATGTTTTGAGCATAGCTGTGGCTATAAGGTCAGCGTTTCAGCCTCAGGATGCAACGCTAATAGCAGAGTAATGACATAGAAGGAAACTGCAGAGAAGCGATAAGGCAGGCAGAAAGAAAATGACCGGTGCTGAGACAACTGATTACATAGCCAGTGAGTGAGCTTTGGGAAGGAAAAGTCGCCAAAGAGTCAGTTGTGGAGAGTGTGAGTGGGAAGACAACAGACTTGATCTAGGGAATTGATGGCGGAATGTTTTGACCTCCATTCTCATTGATATAAGACCTTTACTGGCAACTCTGTCATTTCAATGAACCAAAAAAATAACCAACAACAACGATGCATGTGTCACCTTTTTTTTACTTTGACGACACAATGACATAGTATTTTCTAAAAAGGGAGATATTTTCTTTCCATTGAATTGAATATGTAAAAATGTCAGGCGCCAGCTGCAGTTTTATGTCACACTATGTCACAAGTTATTGCATGTACAGTGATGGACACGGGAGCCAAACATGTAACATCTGGCAGGGATAAAAACAATTTTACCCTGTTGTCATTGAAAATGTCTTGTTGTGTTAAGGACTGCTGCAGAGCTTTTTGTCAAGGTATTTGTGCTCTCTCTAGTGGCCATAACTGTTCATTACATTTATCTAACCAAAATAATCTTGATATAATAATGCATTTTGTTTACAGTACGTCAGGGAAAACATAATTGTTGGGATTTGCATTTTTGACTGATAGTTGTATTGGATGCATATTTTTCCTCAGAATCTGATCCAGTCATCCATGAATTCCTAAAATAATATATGCTGAATTGCACAGAATTTCCTAAACTTTTAGGATGGATTCCATGTTCATAATTAAAATTCTATTTGTTATATAAAACTGCACTAGATGAGGCAGAATGTTTATATTGCTTTTGCATTGGTTGTGCAGATACTACATGATGATGATGTCTGTGACATCACAAAAGTGTCAGTCAACTTTATGAACATGGAGGTTTAAAACTTGAAAGTCACCAAGCCGTTATATAGTGTTTAGAGTACCCACTCGGGATTAAATGAGCTACCAGTAAGCAGTAAAAAGCACTTGGCCAAGATAAGATAAGTACACAAAGAGGCTCTTATCTGGAATAATGACCATTTTTGTCATTTACTGAAGATAAGCAGACATCTTAATGGAACTCAAATGTAGAATGGGAGACGATTTATGTACACGAGCCTTTGAATGCAAAGTAAAGTATTTGACTAAGGCTTGGTCCACACCTCAAGATCTTTCAAATTTTTAAATGTAGTGAAACAGCACTTGTGTTTGTAAATTGACAAAATAATTTTCTAAGTTCTGGGCATCTGTGAGGATGTGAAGGATATTTTTTTTCCTCATAAAAGGTTGTTGATCCACAACCATTCATCCTTGTTTGATTACCTAAAAGGGTAACATGAGTACGGTACCTTCTCACTCATACGTGTTGAAGACTCTCCAAATTCAGAACGTAATACAACTGACTACACGAGTACTTGGAAATTATGGTATCAGGTAATTTTTGCTCCGTATCATCCATTATACGATACTGATACCAATACTTGGTGCAACGCTAATTTTAACCAACTTCTATTGTGCTTAATCACAGGCAGAGTGTTAAAATTCAAACAAAGTAAAAACATACCAAAGGTGTCTTTCTTCTATACTGATACACGAACACAAACGTGTTTATTCTTTCAGCTAGTCGTCGCTGAGTGTCAGTTTCACCCTTGACCTGCACAATGGAAACAGTATTTGCATTCTACACCCCACCCCGTCTACGTTGTCCTTTCAGAAGCTTTTGACCAATACGTGTGTATTTATTTCAACGTGCACACTCCCCCATATGCACATGTATAGACATGGACAAACACTATAAGTCCTCACAGGAGAGATCTGTCGCCGTCATTGCGTAGATTGGGTGTCTTGGGGTGATTAAGAATTCATATGGAGCTCAGGTAACACACCTGATATGTGAGGGGACAGGAGATGGGAAGGAAGGAGGTGAAAGAGAGCAGTGTTAAGAAGGAGGTGTAAAGAGAGAGTGAAGCAAAGATAAAAAGTACAAAAGGAGAAATCATGAGTGTGAGTGAATGGAAAGACATTTTTGCACTGTCTTGGTGCATTCTCGTTTCTTGTTTTGGTGCATCGAAGGAGTCATGGGCGATTTGGTATTGAGTCACCTGTCACTCAGAGAGAACTCGCTGAAATGGGACATTTACATGTTTTGCGTACAGATCAACAAATCTGGTCAACAAATTCTTACTACACTTCTTGTTTAGTTTTGTGTCCCCAAGAACAAGCGATTTATGAGGCCTGAATCTAGTGATCATTTGAAACCAGTACCAATCTCGTAAGACTTCATGGACACAAAAGTCTACATATTATTCTGCTTTGCCGGCTTCTATATAAAGGGCAAAGAGGTTGGATATTCTCTAATGTAGTGATTTTGTTTGGTCTCATGGTAAAAGACTACCAAGGTTGGAGCTGTGGATGTATGGAAGAAGATAGGGAGCTGTTGGGAGGTGGTGTGAGTGCCCACACTAACAGATGAGTGTTATCAAAGAAACAATTATTTGTGTTTAAATACACACACAATAAGGGTCCCATAGCCCAAATTACAAGGCATTTGCAATCCCCTCACGTGTGTGTTTACTATGTAAACAGATGAGCTTCTTTGTGTTGTGACTCTCAAAATCCCAGTATCAGCAGGAAACAACAAACTTCAGCCTGAAGAGCTTAAGGTTTCCCACTCTTTTCTGCCCGATAAGAATGTTTGGAGGTGTTGAGCTCCGCCCGAGGCCTACGTAATTGTTCATAAATTGCACAGAGCTTTAATTAGAAGAGAGAGGAATTAAAATAAAAATGTTTAGTCCTGCGGTTTGTTTTTTTCAGTGGTGGAAAATTTCAAAAATAACACGATGTCCTTTTACATTAAACTACTCCCGATTGATAATTCACCAATTGGAAACTCGCCAACTCACTATATTTAATATGGAACCTCACTAAAAACCAATCCTTTAGAAGTTCTACATGAAAGTGAGTGTTGTGAAGTGCCAGATTCCTCCCACCTTTATATTTTTCAAATCATCTAAGCCATTTATTCTTAAATGAGGACAGTATGGCCCATTTTTTCCACCCAAAAACTCAACGTGTTTTATTTATCAGGAAAACGGAATTACTCTGCAAGTAATGATTGACCTAAAAGCTTTTGAGATTGCTCACTGCCTCAACTTCTGAGAAGTTCAGAAAGTAGCTAAACAGCGACTGTTGTTGCTGGCCACTTTTTAAATGTCCCCCTCGCATCCTGCAAATATTGGAAGTGGGATTGAAATGTTTTAAACGGCGACAACTAGTGTTCCCACATGGTTAAAGTCTGTAACTGTGGACTTGCACAACCAGTTACCATGTCAACAAAACACGTCTGGCTCTGGTTCATACCGGAAGTTGCACCCATGATTTACACAAAGGCTCCCGGAGCCTTGAAATAAGGGAGACATCAGAATATTTATGCGTGTGGTGCTCTGTGTTGAGATAACCATAGCAGAATAAAACAAGACAAATAAAATTGTTCATTGCCCGATTTTTTAATCTTTGCGTGTGGTGTGTCACTGATAAAACAATCTTTTAAGATTTCAAAGATACTTATGCATGTTCCAGGCCCAAGGACGGCAGATGTTGAGGGCTCCGTGGACTCTAGGGGGCGTCAAAAATCGGGGAAAAATTCACCTTATATCCAGACGAATTACCAATTTCCCGATTTCAAATCAAATGGTAAGAAGAGTAAATTGAAATTAATATGAACAATTATATATGCTAGACAAGAAAGGTCAATTAATTTTGTAAATTTGGATTATATAAATTGGCTAGGGTTCTGACCAGGCCTTGGGCCAGATGTGGAAGCTTTCCTGGACCACGACCACCACTGACACTTAATGTTAAGGCCAGTGAGAATTTTTTATTTTATTTTTTATATATAGGCTGTTGCTGTCAAACACAAGTCAGGTGAAGTCCCGTCCCCTATAGGGCTCATCCCAAATGCTGACACCATCAACACCAACCTGTAACACAAACCATGAGTCTCACCCACTTCATTGTTCTCTTTCCTCACCCGAGCACCGCGGGCCATTTTCAGCCACTCCCCGTCTTTCCATCCCTCCCTGGGTCGCTGCTAGTCCCGCCTTCCTCCCTCCGCCACCGGACCCAGCTACAGTTGGTTGAATACTCCCTCTGGTTGCCGTCCTGCAAACCTGGGCAACCATTTGGCAACATACATGCGCTTTACTCTTGATATCACTTTTCTACCACTCCTGGGCTCCCAAGTTGACCTTCACCTCAAGGGAACAGGACCAAAAGAGGCGTTTTCCTCTGATCCGGAACAACATTCAAGTCACAAGGTAGGGCCAGAAACACCGCAGACAGGTGTCACGCACTATTAGGTTCATCTAACTTGATTTCCCCCCGATCGAACAGCAAAACGACAGTGAAATTTAACAAATTAAAAGTTATTTATAGTGCCCCGAATTGTTGCTCAGTCAAAGCCCTCTCGAGGTACAGGTGTAACCAGGTGACCGTGTTGCGTTCACCGACACTCCTGCACAAGGGTACAAATGACGCGTAAAATGCCTCCAGGGTGGCGCGTTTCCTATTACCGCAGCTCGTTACATTTTTTTTTTTTTGTTCTTTATTGCTTACATCAGTCGTTCCCAATCTAATTATTCCATAAAGTTGCATTTGGGCTTGCATGTTGAGTTAGAGTCGTGTTTTCCCACTTGCTGGTGTCAATACATATTCAACTTTGTGCTTTTATGATCCTTTCAAGTCAATGTCCACAATGAACTGTTGACATAGTTAACTATATTTAAATTTGTAACTATTTTCAATTTAACATTATCCTGAGGCGGAAACCCCTAATTGTAAAACCCATTTTGATATTATGAAACAAGAATTGGAACAAATGAAACATGAAGCTGCTTGACATCTACAAGAAAACCCTATTTTAGATTTATATTGTATTTGAATTGTTAAATGACTCTTAATCATATTTTACATGTTAATGTATCGTCAAATATTTGCAACAGTCATACATATTTGCTCCTGGATTAACAAGGTTTCTCCCGTTCTGCAAATAGTAATGTACTCTTGCATTGATGAGCTTTATTCTGTCTGGCCTTGTTCTTGCCTGCTATCTGCACTTTGACAGCTGACTTGTGTTTTGTTGGTGTGGTCGGCATCTACTAATGGAGCAAGACAGCTTGTCGGACCAGTTCATGTGTGGTAATCCTTAGAGTGATAGTATGAGAGCAAGTCATCATGAATGAATGTGTAAAGTGAAAGAAAATGAATTTGATACTTACGGCTGATATTATTAACTTTTCACGTATACCCTCATTGCATTAGATGAGACAATGTTGGGGATGTTGAAAGCTTGACGAGATGGTGTGTAGGCTGCTTCTATAAACTGGTTTGTGACTCAGCAAAAAAACCGGCAAGTGTTGTTTTCCCCTTACAAACTCCACCTTAACATTTTAGCATGATAATGTAGTTGAAACGGAACGTTACAGATAGATACATCATGACAACAGCTGCAATAGTTTTGGCAATACATGCATATTACTACCACCACTTTCTAGGATATATCCCAAGGGAAAAAAAACTGGTTGAACTTGAACAACAGTGTCGTATGCCCGCAAGCTCTTCTCCTTTTTTTCTTACAGTAGCAGAATTTGAACCACTACTCATGCATGGGCCTGTGTGGCTTAAAATATGCACCAGCAAAGTATCCTGATGTGAGGCTAATCGATAATAACTAGAAACCTTTTTTTATTCTATATTATATACGTACTTTCTATTGACTATAAAAAAAAAAATATTTTGCCCCGCTATAGAATACACTTGATTTGAGTTGTTTCTACTGAGGTGGTATTTAAAAAATAAATCAAAATAAAATCACTATTTGCACCACAATGTTATGGGTGCTTTTGTGGCCCATACGGCACCACTTTACAAAGTCCCATGAAAACAGACCCTGATCAGAATTTCACCTTTTGTCTCACACTTTGATGCTTACTGGTTGCATGTTCTCGAGTGTTGCATTCAGGCCAGCCGAGTGAGACTCCATCTTTTTGCAAAGCTAGTGTGTCCATGTGCCTTTTTTATATTCATGAAACATTCACAAAATGTTAATAATTTTCTATGATAAACATTTCCTCTGTATGTAGAAGAAGGAATATATGAATATTATGCCATAGATGAGGTGATAAAACTCAAGAATTGCTCTTTGTGTTGGGGTTTGTGAACAGAGCAACTGTTTCTTCTTCTGTATCTTTTTTTTGGGGGGGGGGGGAGTGACGATAGTGCTACCCACAGCGTGTCAGTGATGGAGCGTGCACAGTTGAATAAGTGAATAAGTTATACAAGTATGTGTTTTAATCTGACTATCTTTCTCTCATTTTAGCCATGCTCCTGCCCTCATCTCTACTTGTCCTCCTCGGCCTCCTGACGTGGCATCTCGGCACATCGTGGGCTGCCAAAATCATTGTGGTCCCACCCACCCTGTTTGAATCGCATATGTACATCTTCAAGACGTTGGCCAGCACTCTGCATCAAGAGGGCCATGAGATCCATTTCCTTGTCTCGGAAGGTCGTGAGGTACTCCCTTCCCCTCATTATAAACTACAACGCTACCCTGGCGTGTTCAACAGCAGCACAGCCGAGAGTTTCCTGCAGTCGAAAGTTGACAACATCTTTTCAGGCCGCCTTACATTTCTGGAGCTTTTCGACATTCTTGAACACTACAGTCAGAATTGCGATGCAGTAGTAGGCAATAAAGAGGTCATGGCCCGCCTCAAGCAGGTCAAGTTTGACTTGTTGCTGGTGGACCCCAATGAAATGTGCGGGTTTGTTCTCGGGCATATTCTCGGCTTGAAATATGCCGTGGTCAGCACAGGTTTGTGGTACCCCACGGAGGTGGGAGCCCCGGCCCCGCTCTCGTACGTGCCCGTCTTCAACTCGTTGCTGACCGACCGCATGTCACTGATCCAACGGATCTCCAACACAATCGTCTACCTCTTAGAGAACTTTGGAGTCCATTTTATCGTGATCCCCAAGTACGACCGCATCATGATGAAGCATGGAATAAAGCCGCAAGTACCTATGACCGAGTTGGTGCGAGGCAGCCAGATGTGGATGCTGTGCACCGACTTGGCGCTGGAGTTCCCCCGACCCACCCTCCCGCACGTGGTGTACGTCGGAGGCATCCTCACCAGACCAGCAAACCCACTGCCACAGGTGAGTTGCAAGCTGCCATGTGCCGACATACTAAAAACGTCACAATAACTTGCTTTTGTTAGACGTAGACGATGTGCAACCTTTACATTTAATCATTTTCTCTTCTATAGTATAACTTTGAACACTCCTCAAAGATTCGTCGACGTCATGTTGTCAGAATCGTCAATGAACTGATGGCTGGCCTCTGGCTTCCGCCCCAAGGGTCAAAATGAACAGTTTGACCATCAATTAACCTTAGACACTTTATTCAAATGAATGTCCGGGACAGAAGTCGTAGCTAATTTACATCTTTTCTACACAAACTGTCGTTGCTGTAAAAATTTTATGAAATATTTATATTATTTATCATGCTTTCTTTGTGTCTTTTTATTATTACTTGCATGTCCCCTCTAAATTGTACACAAAGCAGCCTGAGGAATCAGAATCAGCTTTATTGGCCAAGTTTGTGCATGCCAAATAAGGAATTTGAATCCGGTTGAACTCATGTCATTGGTTTAAATCGATGTAGTAGATACTAGAGGGAAGAGACTGACGGACAGCTGAGGGTGATGGTAGGCGGGACTTAGTCCACGGTTTGGACAAAGACAGCGCGGGTCGTTGGTATCTTCTGCGTGGAGGTTTTGGAATGCCTCTTTGGCCAAGAGGGAGCATTGTGCCCTAATGTGTGAGGGAGTTAGAATGTAAGCGCAGGGAGAACGAGGCCATTGTTCTTGGCAGAAGCCAGGGGACACTGAGACTTTTTATGGGGTCACTGTGGCTTCCTTGTAGGGACAAGCAGGCTGCTCCGCTTGGACACAGAGCACAGTGTGCCATTGCAGTTACTCCGTGCCAGGGCCGGTTTTAGCTGCCACAGCTGGACCATTTACCGCCGTCTGTTGGATGTGGAAGACTCAGACATGGCTCCTCTCTGATCCTTTCTTGACCAGTGACCAGTGTCACGCCATCCTGTTAACATACCCGAGTGATAAATGACAAAAATAAACAAATTGATGCAAAACGATTGCTCCGTGCTGGCTTTTGATGCTGCAGTATGATACTCAGTATCCATTTCGCTGCAGCAGCAGCGTTTATGTTTGCTAAAATATCTTGTTGTGATTATTCACTTTGTAAAGATGGAAATGGGACATTAGGTCTTCAAATAGAAGCCTGGAAATCATCACACTGACATTGACAACAATTTGGACCTGGAACGAGGTTTTATATGACTGACTTATTTCCTTCTTTATCAGCAAGACAACCCTCTAACAACATTTTGAATCCGTTTTATGACCTCAGACCCCGTTAAATCATAAACGCTAGATAAAACCTCATGTATATCAATACTGTAATCTTTATTGTTGTTGACACTATCACTCTATAAAATAACACAAGTCAACTACAATCTTGTTTAAAGGCAATGGGTTGTTTTGCCTATTTGGCCACAAATCAGTTTCGTTCGTTGTTCATTTTTCCAAATTGAAACTGCACATGAAACTCTACAACAAGTGTAAGCTAAGTAATAAAATAACTTTCATAACTTGAAGTGAAGCAGTGAACATTGTGTGTTATAATACAAATTTGTCACCCTTTCCATTTATTTTTTTACATATTCGCACAGGACTTTGAAGAATGGGTTAATGATACAGCAGAGCACGGCTTTGTTGTTGTGTCCTTCGGCGCTGGGGTGAAGTACCTTTCCCATGACATTGCACATAAACTGGCAGGAGCTCTCGCCAGGCTACCCCAGCAAGTCATCTGGAGGTAACGTACCACCCTTTCCTTGTTTATTCGTCACAGCTATCAGAGTGAATGAGGTGGAAATGTTCCACTTAATTGTCCTGATATTTTCCCACCTTGTTTCTCAAGCACCTCTGTTTTGAAATTTGAATATTTCTGTAATACATTCTGACTTTGCTGCTATATATTTTCCTGGCTTGCTTTGAATTAAAACTGTGCGGCCGGTTTTTATCAGGTCTCCTGCTCTCCTGTTTAGTGGTTGATTGCTCTCCTCAGGTTTTCTCTGGGTTTTTTAGTTATTTCCTACATTCTAAACACATGTATTCTAAAAACATGTGTTGGACTAATAGGGTACACAACTAGATTTTTTATGCACATGACATTTATGCAAGAAACCATCTTCACTGGAACATCGTGTTTTGAGTACTTGAGTCATTTGCTTAAAATAACATAAAACATTTAATTTATGCGTCATTCAGTAAATAATACTGCCATTAGATATTGCACAGTATATTGGAATAGTAAAATAGCTATCAAAACAGTAACATTAAAAAAAATAAAGCGACAATATTTTTTCCCCTGAAACTATTTGGTGGGGCTTTTGGAAAATTATATTCTTATGAGAAATGAGAATGAATTCATTTCTGGGTATTTTTGTGTAGTTTTTGGCAATATGGGGCTCTGACATGGCCACCGTGGCTCATACTCAAAGACGCTGACTCTGACCCAGAGCTCACCCGTGAACCTGAATGAGGACAATTGGTATTGAAAATGGAGCACTTAAGACTCACTTCTCTTGATGACTCATGTATTATTGTAATCAAGGATTTCACAGATGGAATGAACCAATTTATCACACTAAGTGGCAGTACAAAAGGGCTGGAAAATTCACTTAGTTAATCATTGTCGAACGTAAACTCTCTCAGGTACGGTACAGGGTGTTTGCTGCATAGCTGGGGTTTCTGTGAATGGTTTTAGTTCTTTACTTTATCCACAAAAAAAATGAATGATAAGTCAGGCATGAGTATGTGCTCTCCAAATGAATCAGTAACAAAGGGTTCAACATGAACTTTGGGTAAATGTTTGTGCTTGGTCCATGAGCAGAGAATTCAATTTTATGTAATCATTTACCTATTCATCACACTGACCCATAGACAATGACACAAAAGAGAGACTAGCAAATATGAGATACTATTCTATTTTTTCATTTTTTGAACTATTCATTGACTCAGAGTGTAAGTATTGACATATTTTTCCCCTACCAATATTGAATGACTTTGATATTCTTAACAATGTTGTTATAGCCACCAAGTATGACACTCAAGGCGATTACATTTGTAGAAAAATCGGCTTTGAAGGATCCCTTGACTCATTGGAGAGTCGCCCGCAGCGTGTTTAATTGTACAAAGCGAGCTTTGTTGACACGTGCGAATCACCTGTCGCCGTAAGTACGTTTTCTGCTGCTGTCTGTAAAATGTGTCTTTATTTTACTTGCGTTGAATCCTCACTGGGCCTTTCCCCCCCTTGCAAAAAAACCCCCCGACCAAAATACGTCTCTTTATTTTATTAATTTTGCTAGCTTGTGGATTTAATATTTGCAATTGAGACATTTTGACATGCGCCAATAGTCAGCTATAGATGACAACAGAATCCACTCACTTTTCAAAACTACCAAATGAGTTGATTTCTGGATTTGAGCACATGGCAATTCAGAAAAGTAAGGCAGGTAACAAATTCATTTTTGTAAAATTTTGTTGTTTTGTTGGCCTGTAATTTTGATCATATGACACTCCACGATCAGGACGTGATATTCCATACTGAGAGAACTACAAGAGAAAAGGGGGGCTGAGGAAATGAGGTGGGATCAAGCCCAATGAATCGTGTCATTGATCATTGGCCGGCATGAATGTAGGCCTTGATTGGCAGCACAGTGACTTAGTGTTTTGTTGCAGATAGTGAGATAAAAGATTTTGACGAACGGATGTGTCTGCATTGGCTGCTGCTTGTGTTAGAATGGGAAATGAAATCCCATTCAAGACCAGTTGTAACTTTTTTCCACAATGGGAAATTTTGACCAGTTTCTTCCATCTTGTATTAGCAATCCATGTTTGCGTTCCGTAATATACATCTCTGACACGTTGAATTGTGCTTCACATCTTTGAAAAAGGTTGACTTATTTTGATCATGTAGTCTACATGGCTTGTACATCATTCAAATGTGTTAAACTGATGCAAGTTTTCCCCTCTTCCTGAAAATATGAAAATAATATACAGACATCACTTAAAGACTATTGAATAATGTGCGTGAGGGGGGTGACGTAATCAAAACAATTCATCATAGACTTAATATAAGGATGCCATTAAATAATAGACCAAGTATATCAGGTGTTCATTTTTAGACTTGAATGTCTGGCAGGGACCTTTGTCACAGATTTGTGGCAAAAGTAGGTCAGTGATTGCATTTATTCATAATCATGATGTAAAATGTGAATTATGCTCTTGCTTACACCCCTTTTTTTTTCAAAACAGATTTTCTGGTGTTCCGCCTAGTAACATCGGCAGCAACACCAAGCTTGTTGATTGGATGCCACAGAATGATTTATTGGGTGAGTTCACAAGAGCATTTCAGGACAGCTCTGCTCAGCGTTTAGAATGCATTTTAGCGTACCCACAATGGTTCACCTCCTTCACAAATCCTTCCTCTCCTGCCTACTTTATTATGTGGATGTCTCAGGAAATAGGAATGTGCAGTACTGAATGACTGTCTGTTTGACTTTATTTGGTACGAATAGTTCTGGTTTGTTTTAGCTTTCAACACTGAATAAAAAATGCAAAAATTGGCAAACATTTTTAGCCTTGCAACTACAAAACGACACTCATAGTGCCGCATTCTAATGTGCATGAGTCACTGGTGTCAATCTTACTAAACCTTTGCCAGCGTTATTTGCACATATAAAAAAAATAATCACACAACAACTCATGTCTTTTATTGATAAGGTCATTCCAACATTAGAGCCTTCTTGAGTCACGGTGGGCTGAACAGTATCTTTGAAGCCATGTACCACGGGGTGCCAGTGGTGGGTGTGCCCCTGTTTGGAGACCACTACGACACAATGACCCGTGTGACTGCCAAAGGTATGGGCATTATGTTGCACTGGAAAAGCATGAGCGCAGATGACCTCTACAATGCCCTCTTCACTGTCATAAATGACCCAAGGTGAGATGGCCTTTCTACTGTATTTCATTTAATTTGACTCATTGTTATTGTTTTTATTGACATGAAGCATAAAATTGACATCTCCATGAAATTAGAGCGAAAAGCAGCGCCTCATTTACCCAAAGTACTCTATTTCTATAAAAGAAAAAACAGGTGTTTAGAAGATTCAAAACACCACATAATATATATATAAAAAAAACAATGTCACCATGCAGACTGATATCATTTTCATACAATATGACCAATTTGTCTACATTTAGGATACATTTTTCCCCTAAAAAAAAATGCAAGTGGCTTCAGTGTATTGTCATGAGGGCTTGTGTTTCGCAATTCATTTACATGACCTAAAAAAGGTTACCACTCTGCAGGTACCGACAGCGGGCAACCATTCTCTCGACTATCCACAAAGACCAGCCAGACCACCCAGTGACAAGAGCCGCCTACTGGATCAACTACACCCTGCGGCACAATGGCACGGGCCACCTGCGCTCTGCTGTATATGACATTTCCCTCTACCAGTACTTCTTGCTGGATGTGATTTTCACCATAGGGTCAGCCTTGGTTATCTCTGTCTTTGCCTTGCGACATTTGGGGCGGTTACTGAGGGCAAAATATGGTGACAAGAGCCAAGAAGATGGCGTTTCCAGGGAGGAGGGAAACATGGTTAATGGATACTGCCACTGCTTGTCCAACGGTAAACACAAAGGCAACGGCTCCTTAAAGACGGAGAAGAAGGTGAATTAATTTTCTCAAATGGCCAAGAGGGATGAGGAGGCAGTTGCTCAAGGCTGTGAGTCCTCGGTTTTTGTTTTTTATAAAAGCTTCAAAGGAAAGCCCTTGTTAGGTCTGCATCAAGAGGCAAGTGAAGAAGGATATGCAATATCTGTATGGAGCGCTTGTGTCTGTGTGTATGTGTAAAAGTGCGCCCACTGAGGAGAATTTAAAGTCTAATAGCAACTGCTGCAGCATATCACCAAATTGGAACACTGAGGATGAAACATTTTTCTCCAGCACATCTTTCTGGCCTTCTAAGAGTGGAATGACCATGATAGTGACATCACTAACCGCACATGAACTTTTAAAATTTTTGGAATATTTAATGAAAAGTTCACCGAGTGTCTGCATCAGCCCGAGGGCACATCTATTTATTACTGTATAAACGAGTTTTAACAATGGATGTTTTATCTTATTTTAATTTATTTAATGGACTTATTTTGTGGTGTGATAGCATGATGATGGATATGCAGTCGCTCTAATATCACCAATGTTATGTCAAGTTTTACTTATGTATGGTTACTCTCTGAATTACTCCTCACCTGAGAAATCGTCCTCTGTTTTAAATATAAATCTGTTAGATAATTCCCCCGAATGTCACGTTTAATTAGGTTATTTAGGTCAATTTCTGCTAGACTGCTTTTAGGGTGTATGTTTACAAATAAAAGTAATTCAAAAATTAATGATGAATGACTAATGAAATTGTTAGTATCGGCTTGGTCAGCTGCCTGCGCCTGTCTGATTTCCCCTGTCAATGTAGTTCTGAATCCATATCTATTTAATGTATATATCAGTCAGATAGGTACAGTATCTATTGATTTTTGACCAGGTTGCATCACTGGTTGGGTTGCTCATTTGTGAGCGTGTGGTTGCCATTGGTAACTGACAAACTAATTTGGATTAATATGACTAAGATTGCGAATACTTGGATTAACTATTAAGATTGAAAACTGTAATCCCATTCTTTCCATGTTGTTCAGTTGGTGAGTGCAGAAGTAAATGTACACCCTGGATGTGATTACCTGACAGTGAAATGGTTTGATTTACTTTTATGCATGCATGTTTAATGTATAAGCAAATGTAGTGTATAATAGAATAATAATAAGAGCATACGTAATAAGAGATGATAATAATAATAATCTAATTTCTATATTATCTTTCAAGATACCCAAGGATGAATTACCATATTTTCCCAACAACAATACACACTCAAATATACCCCAAATTTCCTTTGTACTCAAATATTATGCGCTCCCAGAATTGGGTATCCATACTTAAAAATTGAAGTATTATCTGCATAGTAATTTGATAGATTACGGCTGGTAGCACTTGTATTAAGACCACAGATATGAATAACTAAAGTCATAAACACATTTCATGTGTGATAAGAATACCAACTTTTTTTCAAATGTTTTGATTGGACACATGTTGGGCTTGACAAAAAAAGTAAACCTCATGAAATTCAGTTAAGAAAGGAGCAAGTTACAACTTAATTTCCATGTCTGTTCAATGCCTTTGATAGGAATGTCGATCTTTCCAACATGGTTGCCACGTCGGCACGACATTGTTAGCTGGCTTTTACAACTATTGCGCATCAACTGTTCATGAGTTTTGCTTGACGTCATATATACAACCAAGGCGACCAAGCATTGTGAAATTGCCTATGTGGCAAAAAAAAAAAGACTTGCTTGTCATGATTCTTGCAGGTTTTTGTGGGGCCGTAGAAATGGAATTGTAGGTGCAAGTACACACGGACTTACTTTCACTGTGAAACTGCAAATAGCTCATAAAATCACGTCTGGATGCTTTGATCACTTTGCAGGTACGAATAACAAGAGAATATATGTTATTTAGGGCAACTGGTAAATTCCAAGCTGGAATTAGTGAATATCATGCAGACAGCTGTTGGCACATCACTAGTTTCCAAAGGGGAAAACAGTGTCTGTCTGTCTGTTTGTCTATCTGTCTATATAGGAGTTCATCATTTCAAAACATTTTCTTCATTTTGTGTAAATCTGCTCCATGACGTTTTGATATGTATCTGGAAAGTAAATAGGCTGCTGTAAAGTCTATATGCAGATGCATTTATTTTATGGTGAGACATAAGGGTGACATAGAGCCAGGCATAATTGAGTTGATTGTTTTCAATTCTGTAAGTTAAATTTGTTGTGTCCGGAACTGAGGCAAAGAGCAGAGGCACTGTCTGAAGAAAATGATGACTTTGGATTATAGGAAAATATTGTACCCATACAGCCTCGCAGACCTTCATTTGGGCCAAGTCTTCCAGACATAGGCCTCAATACATTAGTTGTGAACATTTAGAGACAGTCTCCTGTTAAAACTACTTTTTAAAAATACACTATTTAATTAATTACTGGAAATTAGTCCTGATTTGTTCAGGAATTTTACAAGAGTGTATGATGCACGTAAACATATTATTTCCTAGCATGATTGACAACATGCCTGCGCAAGCTGCTGTAATGGACATTTTATTTTTTGTTAGTGTGAGGACCAACTTTCATAATTTTTATTTTAAAATAACGTGGGTTCTCCGAGCAAGCATAATAATGCCATTTTCTATCAATGCATTTTTTACACAAAATCCTCATGAATTCTCTTGAAAAGAGCCTGTAATACATTAGAGTGCATTAGTGAATTATTTAACCGTTCAGCAACCTATTGTAAGTTGATGAAAGCTTTCTTGTCATTCTTTCTCCTGTGAGCTGCAATGACACTGACCTATTGACCAATGCCTGCTGAAAACATACCTGAATGATCATTTTCATCATCAGTAATACATTCAGCTCTCAGGTTTGTTGGCCATCAAGTGCTTCACAAGCTATGAACAGGGTCTGCAAAGACACAGAAGCAAAATTATGAATTTACATTGTTATTTGCTTATTTCAGTATTAATGTTGTAAAAGACGTTCTACTGTAGCTCCTGTTTTAATCTGTAGTTTAACTTTTTTTTTTTTAATGAACATGGGAATTCAACCGTGTTTCCCTACATTTCATTCTTTTGTTTGGATTTTAAACTACTTTACCTTGATTTTAACATGTTCCCATTATGTGTTGTAAATATTGCAATGTAAACAAAATACTAATGCTCAATAAAAAGCTTTGCAGAAGTCATGCTTACGTTTGTTGGTCACTTTTCTAAAAGCAAAAAAAAAAAAAAAAAAAATTATTGCAGATATCCAAGTCGATGATGTTTTGAGTCTCAGCTTGATAAGAGGTCGTATAGACCAGCGGTCCCCAACCACCAGGCCGCGGACCGATACCGGTCCGTGGGTCATTTGGTATCGGGCCGCACAGAAAAAATATATATTATCGACGATCAATTAATTCAGGTCAAGGGGATCGTCCCGGTCACATGACATGTTTCCCCAGTTGATTACGCGAAGTTTGCAAAAATGAGTAAGAATTTATTTTGAAAAATATAAAAAAATTGGGGATTCTCTCCAAATTGCATCCGTCGGTGCACCTGTCCCTCTTGACACAGGTAAATCCAGGTCAAGACGGTCGTCCCGGTCCCGTCCCGAAACCAGCAAAATATATGAAAAATAGATGTCTGGAAAGAGGAAAAATGCCTACAATGTGGATACAAAAGAAGAAGTTACAATTTCCAAGAAAAAGAAAGCTGGATTAAAATCAAGATAGAATATCCCGCGATCGCACAAACGTACTGAAAATCCTGCTTCCCTTTCCATCGGAATTTTCTGCGGTCACCGCGATCAAAATAAAGCTGCGGAGCAGATGCATGGTGGATCATGGTGAGTTTTATTTATTTTATTTTTTATGCACTTTGTATTTGTTTTGTCATTTTATTTCATCGTATTTATATATTTATTATAAATTTATTATTTATATTAAAGTCGGTCCGTGAAAATATTGTCTGACATGTAACCGGTGTGTGGCGCAAAAAAAGCTTGGTGCGCGCTGGTATAGACTTTCTGTCTGGAAACGTTACCTCACAGCAAGAGGCTTCTACAGAAATCAGATAGTGTAATCATCTAAAGTAGCCAGCTCCACACAAGCCATGAAGACAGATACGGTTATCTAATGCTGAATACCCATGCTGAGTGAAGGTGGGGTAACAAAACACCCAGCCTGGTACCCGGCTTCGCTCACTGGCCCTGTTAATTATTCACATTGCCTGTGGAGGCTTGCAGACCTCTTTCGCTCATCATGCTTGCAAACGTCTGCAGCTATGTTTAATTTACACCTTTCAAGCTGTTTTCTTTTGTGGCCACCACTGGTGCAATCTGGCACCCTTTGTGTTTGCTGAGACACCAGACAGGCCTGAGATGAGGATTCAAGACATCTTCCTAGTGCTAGATTTAATGGTGGCCTGTGCTCAGTAGGAAGATGTTATCGTGTCATCACGACCCTCTCACTGCATTGCTGCATTAATCTTTGTCCAACATGCACTTGATTTCCAAATATTATAGTATGGCTGCCTTCAACAAGAGGTCACTGGGTTCAAATCTGGAATCAGGTCTTGGTGTGTGGATTTTCCGACTGTCAACTTCTGCCCACATTTAAAAAAACATGCATGTTCATTGAAAACTAAATTCCTCATGGATGTGAATTTGAGTATGAACAGATAGGAGGAATGATAAGCATTGGTGAGAACCCTTTTGCGTGAGCAAAGCTTAATTAATTTAAGACCTTTTCCATTCTTCACTCTTTTCGTTTATCTGAACATAATCAAATGCTGTTTTGGCATTACAGTAGTTAGAATGTTTGCCTCCAAATCATGAGATCTGGGTTCAAATCTTTGTATCTGTGTTGTCCACAAGTGTGTGCGAGTTCTCCCCTGTTTTCCTCAAAAATAAAAGATAAAAAAATCAGGCTTAGTTGAATATTATTGCGTAAAGGTAGTCTACTTGCACCCATCGAGTAGTTTCCTTCAAATCCAGTAGAAGGCAGTGTTATTCCATGACCAAAAATGGCTTAGCTATTTCCACTTCACTTTTCTATCCCCACCAACAGCTGAAGGACCTGTTGTATGGACGAAAGCTGAAATCTGTGAAGATCTGATGCAAAGCTCTCGCAACACATGCACGAGGCGAAAGGGTGGTGCTGACGTAATTCTAGTCTATTGTGACAGTCCCAGTTTTTATACTCCAATTAAAAATGTGCCAACATCAAAATCTTGGGGTGCATACTAACATGTAAAACATGGCCTGTTAAAGTTCATAAACTACAGTCTGTGACTTTTCAAGCCAGAATTTAAGTGGCCGGAAGGGCACACTTCAGAGGAGATTGTTACAATGGGTGCTGATTAAAATTCTGGTTCTGACCAAACTGTTTTCTCTCCATTCAGGCAGCCAGCATGAAAGTGAAAATGTACAAAATACTGTTAAGCAGAAATGTTATTCGTATGGTTCTTTTTTCTGGGATCAAGGTTGCGTGTTTTCTGTGTGGGTTATAGGCAGCCTTTATGGCGGAGCGGTCCA
This sequence comes from Syngnathus floridae, assembly GCF_059516105.1. NCBI lineage: Eukaryota > Metazoa > Chordata > Actinopteri > Syngnathiformes > Syngnathidae > Syngnathus > Syngnathus floridae. The sequence goes on along the minus strand of NC_142416.1, from coordinate 14,423,654 downwards.
ATTTAATTTTGTTGTGATCACAATCGAGAGTGTTAGGGCACCAGTGGTACGGACATCTGATATGAAATTCATGGGTGGGAAAAGAGTAGATTTTATAATCCAAAATATTCTACTAAAAACACTTATAGCCTTTCAGTATAACATTTCTATTAAAAAAAAAGATAAAATTAAAAAAAAAAAAAAAAACAGTTGTTTGCTCCGGGACCCATACCGGCAAACAAAGAAAAAAAAAAAGTACCAAAAAAAAGAAACATTTGAAAAGAGTTCTGAAGGTACCTGTGATTTTTTTTTCCCCCCCCTCATTGGCCCATTGATCTGTGTGTGTTTGTGTCAGTGTTTATGGATAGATCAAAACCTGTCAATGTGTCAACATGTAGCTGGAAGACGCCTGGCAGCAAGAAGGAGAGACTGACAGTTTTTATATCAATCAGTCCTGTGTGTGTGTGTGTGTGTGTGTTTGTGTTTGTGTTTGTTAAAGGGTTGGGAAAGGGTATTAGGCTGGAATCAGAAATAAATCATGTCGTTTGGATGTCAACACTTGTCAGTTTGGCTCACCTCTGACTGTAATCTCTAAACTCCAGTGACCACATGTCAAATCTTACATTTGCACGCACACACTCGTGCACCCACGCATGCACACACACACACACACACACACTGACTTTGAAATGGACAGATGCCTTGTGTGTGTCACCCACAAGAAGAGAGTTGGCCAAATGCTCTCCTGGCACAAAAAAATCATTGAGCCTCTCTGTAATTTACTCTGTGCTCCTCTCCACTCTGAATTAATTTCCCCGCTTTCGACTCAACCTCTTTTATTTTCCACTCTTTCTTTAATTCCTTCCCACAGTTTTCCAGCCGTCGCTCCCTATATTTTCACTTTTGTTCCAAACGTCCCCGAAAGCGGAGCGTGCAGGCTCATTCTCCATATCTGTGATAAATTGCGAATTGGATTGGAGAGACTTTCCAAGCCAGATGTTTAATTATGTGTGTGATTGAAAACTCTTCAGAAAATACTAAATAAACATTAAGTCATGCTGGAAGTATCAAGTATCAGCTCCACTTCCCCCCCCCCCACCATACAAGCTTGTGAAAGCCACTGCTCTCAGACTCGTTACAGGTAGCAATCAATATTTAGCAATACAATCTTTGTGTCAAGATTTGAGATGATCTTTTAAATGGTTTAAAAGTCTTTTTTGAAGCTGTCCTTACTAAATTCAACAATGAGCATCTAGGATTTGCTATCCGTTTAAGGTATGATGCTATCGAGAAGGTATGATTTGAATGGTGCGGCCCTGACACATCTCAGACAGCAGCAATAACAAAGAGGTCAGTGGATACGTGTGGGCTCAGAAGATAGAACGATAAAAATGTCACCTCTGCTGGGATTAGGTACTGACCTCATAGGTGTGCTGTTTACGCAAACGTACATTAACACACGCACATGCACATGCACACGCGCGCACACACACACGCTCCCTTTGAGCTCCGTGTACAATTTGATCCCAATCACATATTTCATTTTCTTTGATCACAACTCTATTTTCAGATTTGTAAGGACAAAGGTACCCAAGCTATGATTTGCGCTCGAAAACAATTGTTTAACTTGCCTTGTATTGCATTTTTGGGCCTTGAAACAGGCAGGCTACACTGGCTTGACATTAATAACATGAATGAATGAAGGCATTTTACTGTCTACAACTTGCTGCATTTAATCTAATGTGACCCCTAAATCATGTTTTTTGCAGGAAATAATGGAAATTGACTTAATCGATTCCAGAATCAAACCGTTGATGTCTCAAAACCTTGACCTAATTGTATTGGAAATGCATTAGTTATATTTATTGTCTGTAATTCTGATTGTGTGATTCAATTTAAAATTTTGTTTCATAATCCAGGGCTGTTTTGATTCAAAAAAAGAGTGATGGAAAAATGAAGCTTCAAATTTGCCTCATGAACCTTTTGACTCCTTTATGACAACTGGTTCATGAAGCAAATTTGAAGCTTCATTGTAACATCACTAGTTTTTTACAGGTATATGACTTCCCATTTACCTTTCAAACAGCCTGGAGCAACGTGACTGACATTTGTCAATGTGTTCGTTAGCAAATGGGGCATACGATTGTGCTCTAGATACTCTGCCTCCCAACAAGTGGCTGTCAATGTTGACAGAGCAATTCTGTTTCACTGGTTTCACTCAAATTTAAATTTGATTTGTGCAGTATCAAATGTGGACAAATTGTGTTGAATGTGTGATTCATAACATAACAGTTGGAGGGGAAATTGACATTTGCAAACAGCATAGTAGACAGAGTAGTGCACGAGTGGTTGCTGCCTCAATAAAGTCATCATCCACCTTCAAAACGCTGTGTAAACACTCATGTCAGATATCAAATGTGGTTATCTTAAACAGCAGATATCTGCGCACCTATCAGCATGTGCGTGTTCAGGCAAACACACACACTCTGAGGAGCCCGTCAGCGAGCTCTCCATCTTTGCGAGCTCTCCATCTTTGCGAGCGGCAGCCTGGCGCTCTGTGCTTGATGGATGAGTCTCCCTTGAGCAGCTCTGTTAGCGCGCCTCTCTATCGGTCTGCAGCCACGTGGGCCCTCCACATTTGATTAGATCCCAACGGAAGCCAGTTGCCGGCTGTCATCACTCATACGGCACGGGCCCGACACGCAGCACAGGCCGCCATTGGAGCGTGGCGCGTGACACGCTGACGACGCCATTTTCAGCATACCCTGCGACTAAATTGCGTACGACTCACACTGCAAGGAGACGATTCTCTGTGAGTTTGAGGCTCTTCCAAGATTGTGTCAATCTGAATACCATCAGATTCATTTCAACGAGGACTATTACAGTACTTCAGCCCTCAAAAGCTTTTCTGTCACTTTGACTCCCCCTCTCTGTTTTTCCCCGCTTCCCTCTCCATCTGCCATCTCCCTCCATTAGTATTTACATGTCAATGATGCAAGGATAAGTGCTTTTTTTTTGCATCTCAAATTCATGTCAGCTCAATGGTGCCGAAAGATATTTACCTGGCGAGAAGTCGGGCCATTTTGCCAATGATTACATTCAGACGGTCTGGTCAGTCTGAGACGAGGCTAGGATAATGGGAATGTGTCGCATATTCTATTCAAAAGTTTGTTTTTAATCAAATGTTTCTTGTTTTTAATCACCTTTGGTTTCAGCAGCAAAGAACTCAAGGAATCAGTGAATGAAGGCAGCAGCCCTTGTGGCCCTCGTATAGAATTAGCCTCTTTGTCTCAGAGTTCTGAGGTTCAAATCTGGGCTTTTGTGGACTTTGCATGTCCATTTTTGTCACGTAGTCAGGTAGCGGGCGATCCTTTGTGGGTGACGAAACAGTGACGAAAAATTGTGCCCTCCCTCATTGTTTAAATTCCCCTTGTCGGCACTAAGTCAAGATTCAAATGTTATGTATTTTCCCTATTAACTGTATTCTTTCTGTGCGTGTACACAAAGAAAAAAGTTTCCGAAACGATTGTTGCAACAGCACTCGAGCTTTGACTTGTTATAGCTCTGAGCAATGTCAACAATGTCAAAGCTTTCCCACTTTTTCTTTTTTTTAAATCACTTCACAAACTTTCTTCATACACGAGACAGACATTGCAGCATGAATTCACAACACTTGCCACTGAGAAGAGATAAGACACTCTCCGTTGATGAGGGAGTTAAAAAAAAAAACCTTATTTCTGTCTAATCAGCAGCATAGCCTTGAGTGATATAACGCTGCTAATGTTATTTAGAGGCTGTAGCTCACACAAAATACAAAGACCACCAACACACTTGGCGTGAATGGCGGTCAGCAGTTCATGTGCCAATAGATGGACACGCATGCGCATTTCAACTCTCGACCGTTGTTCTTAAGAATTCCGTTGACCATTAAAGATTCAGTGTTACAGGCAGGACAGAAATAAGGCTTGTTGTGATTGAAATATTGATGAAGCCGTGTAAATTATTGACAAAGCCGATTTCTGGAGTAAAGATGCTGTTGACCTACTGAAGTAAGAGGTGAGAGGAGCAGTCTTCTTTTTCTTCCCTTTGCTCAAACGATGCCAGTTCTGCACCTCAGTGTGCAGACTGCTGCTCTTTTCCTCGAGGTTTGCATATATGAATGAGACAGCCATGACGTTGCTGCTATTATTTTTTAAACAGCCATACCGTATCTGAAATTAGACTACTACTTCAGTCCAACAATTTCAGATTAGACTGAAGTAGCAGATTGCTACACTGCATGCTTTTAAGTGTCTTTGAAATAAATATAATTTGGGCCTACAGAATGGGGGTAGTTTGAGCACCTGCTGATATCTTGGTGTGGGCAGCACGCTGCGCGTTAGTCCTGCATCATGCGTGTATAATGGAGGTAATGATTGATTTATTTTGTTTACCCATGCATTCTTTATACGCTGCCTCATGCGATCACATTGTTTCTTCGTTCACTTAAAGACTCAAAAGCTTTCAGATCATTTTTTAATATTTACAGCCGTCTTCTGTCCCCTCATTTTCGTGTAGCTAGCAAAGCTTCACTTTTTCAGCGTCTTGGGTTTACCTCACAAGTTAACAGGGGATTGTTTTTCCATTCCTCTCATTTTTTATTCTGTAACATTCCAGTGGATTAGTAACGTCATAATCAGGTGCTGACTGGAGCATTGCTCTTACCTAGAATGCAAATTGTAGAATCAGTGTCATCCCTGACATCTCTTAACAGCTCTTTAAAAGATTGGGATAAAGGTATAGTGGTGTAATGATTGGAGGGTAAGAACTAGTTTTCTAGAACAGGTACTATGCTTTACTCATACGAGTCGAGATCAGGTTGATGATTGAGCACAAATCTGTGCCACGCGGCCACCAACCATTCAGTTGAAAGGGATTGAAAAGTTATTTCACTCAATAAAAGCACAATAGTGGTCATGTTTGTTTTGCGTTCCCGTTGTCAATAAACAACAGGGAGAGTTGGTGAGCAAACAAATTCCACAGGGAATCAAATTTTTATTTAGACAGATGGACAGACCGACGGACGGATGATGGCTGGATGGCTGGATGGCTGGATGGCTGGATGGATGGATGGATGGATGGATGGATGGATGGATGGATGGATGGATGGATAGATGATGGATGGATAGATGGATAGATGGATAGATGGATGGATAGATGGTTAGATGGATATATGGATTGAGAGATTGATTGAGAGATTGATTGATTGAGAGATGGGAAAACAGATTGCTGGATAGACGGATAGAATGATGGATAAAGTTGCTGTTTTGAGCTGCTTTGTCCTTGACATAGGTCAAGAGGACATGGATGGGAGGGGAAATGCGGAGGTGACAGGAGGGGAACAGATAGCATCTTTCTCCTCAAGGGATAGAGGGAGGCAGAGAAGGGATAAAGAGGTAAGCACATTGGCGAAATGAAAAGATGAGGGGAAGGAGACAGGGGTTAGCGGTGGAAGTAAGGCCATCGTGCGTATGTGTGTGGGTTGGCTGGCTTGAGGAAAAAGTACAAATAATGCGATTATTCTTCTGAAAAAGTACAGTAGTTGACAAATAAAAAAAAAAAAACAATGCAAAGATGTGATTGCATTTGTTCACATATTTGTTCCCATTTTTACCTCTAATTGATGAACATCATACACACAGACACAAAGCTTCTAGCTTCAGGTATTTGGCTGGATTGCACAGCACCAGACAAATCCTTCGGTTTAGATGGATGGAATAGATAAAAAAAGTGGTAAGGGTATCAAGAGATTAGCTCAAATCACTGGAAGGACGAGGCTTTCAGAAACTCCAAGCACAATGGAATACACATACAGAATTGGACGACTGTGCAGGATGGAATGTGTGTGTACCTACGTGTTCATGTGCTTGTGCGCCAATATCTGTCTCTAAATGATAAGGTGGAATAATCCCAGGACAGCAGCTAATAGTTTCCATAGATTTATTGGCACCACCAGACGCAACATTGTTTTAGACTCACGGGACTGAAGCAATATGTCACCCACTCAACCAACCGACACGTCACAAGAAACAGCGGGTGTACCTGGAAGGCGTCTAGGATGCGCAGGGACACATTTGTTGGGAATATCTATCTATCTATCTATCTATCTATCTATCTATCTATCTATCTATCTATCTATCTATCTATCTATCTATCTATCTATCTATCTATCTATCTATCTATCTATCTATCTATCTATCTATCTATCTATCTATCTATCTATCTATCTATCTATCTATCTATCTATCTATCTATCTATATCAAAGGGTAGCAGGCAAGCCTTAGGAAGTGCGCAAATAGAAGAGACAATGGTGCTTCTCTAAACACAGATATTTATGAATTGATCAACCCTTCATATCTTGTGGCAATCAAAAGCATGCGGTCCTCCATGTGAGAGCGTTGCATCGATTATGTGCATTTTGCCTGCTCTGTCAAGTGTGAACATTTTTGTGTTTAAGATCAGGTGACAGCGCAAGTGAGGAGAAGTGTTATCGATTGTTTTTTTGCCCGGCGATGCCGGGGAATGATGTGTTTGGGCGCATCTGTAATTACTCCCCTTCTTCACCCTCGCAGCCATCTCACTGTCACGTTCACTTAGCATGCATGTCTCAGTCCCACGACACTGGCATCACAATTGTTTGGCCCAAACAAAACCTGTGATTTGCTTTAATCTCTTGTTAGGGTCAAGGAAAGACTAAACCAAGGTATTGCCGTTGAGAAATTGTGCAGCTAATTTGAGTTTGTGGACCACTTTCCAAACAAGAAATAATCCTCTGAATCAAAAACAGGCTAACTTTTTATAAAAGTGCCAGGTTCACAACATTTTATAATTACAGGAATAAACACTGTCAATCCACCCGTTTCCTTATAGCCAAACCAATCCAGATTGTTGAGTCGGTGTGACTGTTGCAGACACATCTGCCTGTCTTTCTGCTCCCCATCTTGGCTGTCCTTCTCCTGTTAGAACGAAACAGACGGCAAGACAAAAAAAACCATTCACATTCACATCTCTGCGTGTTTGTGTGTGTGATGAGCTAAACGATACATGATTAGTTGCAACATAGAGGAAGGAATCTTCGTCTCATCATAATAAGGGCCAAGGACCCAGATTAAAAGAACAGCATTTTGTCTACCAGATTATTGTGTGCGTGCGTATGCACGTGCGACTGTGCACGTGTTTGCCTGGTTTTCTCATTACAGGATTAAAGAGCATCTGGTTCAATGTTCCCACTCAACTGTGCCAGTCAAATTCACAGGGGAAATAGTACACAGTTGTCCATCTGTGTTGTTGTGCGCATGGGTCCACCGGTCACATATTGGGCATGCATGTCACCCAGGGAGAGCGCTTATGGATCGAACAAAGCTGGACATGAGTGGAAATTAAATGGCTGCATCTAGGGGTTGTGTCACAGAGAGTGGAGAAGCTTGTCTGCTGGGCTGCTGATGCAAACATGCTCTTGACTCAAATCTATCTTTTGCTTATATAATGAAAGGAGGACCGTGAGGGACTTATCTGGATCTGTTGCTTGAGTTGGGGTTGGAAGGTGGCAGTAGACAGATTGCATAGACCTTGGAAGAATTTGAAGGGAGATAGCACAGGTTAAAGGTACAGCTGGAGAGTTGGAAATTGCGGGAATGTAGCTGTCTGACAGTCTGAAGAAATACAGAAATGGTATTTGTGTGTTACGTTGATGTGTTTTCGAGAGGCTCCGTCGCCTTTTCATTCAGTTCTGGCCACAACTATTGGCACTCTTGTATTTTATTGATGGCATATGCTATGCTATATCTTCCCAAACAAGGTTGAATATGCCAATCAGAATATTACGTTGGCATGACTGATTGAAGCAAATAAAAAAATTAAACTAAGCTGTGAGAAAGCCCCCCTCCACTGTTTAGGAAGAAAGACTGCCTCCAGATTTGTCTTAAATCAATTAATTGTAACAAATTACTTTGTTACAACTTCAGTGAAATGCGCCATATAAATGAAGTTGTATTGTATAATGTCATGGGTGCCATTAATGTTGGCTAGAACTGTGTACTTATGAAAATGTTTGGACACTTTGTGCTTTCTAAAGCACGAAAGTGCTTTCTAAAGCACGAAAGTGCTTTCAATTTTCTGGAAATCGTCTGATGGTACTGTTTCAAGCCAATACAAGTCATTTGCAATTTTTTTAAATTATTTTTTTTAGATACCGCCAAGGTACTGGTCGCTAAACATCTGAGGACTGAATAATCTCCATGATGCACCTCCTCGATTTAAGGTATTTTTTTTTTTACAGGGCAAAAAAAAAAAAAGTGCTTTATTCATGGGATTTTACAGCATGTGGCTGCCAGTGATTATGTCTACTGGTGTTGATTAATAGGTGTCAGAAATCTCCACGTAATGATAACTCGTACTGAAGCTGTGAATGACAGATTTCAGACTTATCATAACACTTGCTTAAATTAATTATAAATTATGATTAATTTTAAGTCATTCGGTGTATCAGAAATATAGTCACACGTAAAATACATAAATGGGATTTTCTGGACAACAATGTATTATTCTTAGTTGATATAAAAAGAGAGAATAAATTAAATTCCATGCCATCAGTAAATTAATTCACAATCCATAAATCATCTAAATGTGTATGCAGTGAATGTGAAAAACAGCAAAATGTGTTCAAACTGAAATGTTTGAAGCTAAATTTTCATTTGTGACTATCACAACAATTATGCATCATCATGACTGCAATGTTTTTTTATGGGCTAATATGAGTTCCAGTCAGTATTCTTATTATTTTTCCGTCCGTGTTTATTGCCAGTGTGCACATTAATCAGAACCTATCACTAGTGCCTAATGGAGATAGATTATGAAGCAGAAAGACATGACTTTCCCTAGGGACTACCTCATTTCTGTGTGCAACCGTGTGCGTGTGTATGACGGTGATGTTGTAAATACAGTGCGACTTTGTGCCGCCAATGTTGGTGACACATGCCCCCAATAAAATTGGCAGGGGGATGTTTCTGCAGAGGTAAAGCATTCTACATTTTTCCTTGAAAATGGAGTCCGTCAATGCATGGATATTGTGTCTGTGTGTGTGTACAAGTAAATATAAAACTAATTCCCCGTGCAAATCTCTAACTGTACCTGTGCAGACTGAATCCGCATACACAGTCCAATCCCTGGGTGATGGCCAGTAAACTATTAGCCATAAATATTTCTCACTACATACTTAAAAACTGCCAGCTATTGTTAGCCAATTATCCTCAATGTTAAATAAATAATGACTTGTGGGGACATTATCAACACTTGTTTTGGCACGTGAGCATGTGAAAAATTGTTACTAGTAAAAAATAAAATGCAGTTTTAAACGTGCATGTCAACAATATCTGGTGCAAAAATATAAAAAATGACATTCCTACCAGACAAAACCGGGGAGACGTACACTTAATTGATTTTTGACAAATGGTGTCTGCTGTGGCAAAACAAAATTAAATGTGCTGATGTTATTTGGGTTGTTGATGACATTTGTAGGTCAGCCAACACCGACAACAACATTCAGAGTTTCGCGGAACAAAATACTCCAAATTCCCAAATAGCCGTTACAGTGTTTCGCTTCTTTCTTCTATTGATTGGCAGCCAGTCAGACTTGCTGATGACCTTTACATTCAGTGTTTGTGCATCAGAATGTGTATTTGTGGGTTTGTGTGTGGTGTCCACAAGTAGCATGTGCTCTCTGTTTGTGCTCGCTCATGTTATCATATTTTCTGCTGTTTTCCTCATTGATTAGCTGTCTGCAGGCTGAAAAGTGGACTTTGGCTCAGCCAAGTTAGTCAAGACAGAAAGTATGTACGTGTGTGTGTTTGTGTGTGTCTGTGTGCTCATCCCTCTCATTTCTAGTCGCCTGCTTATTTCAGTGGACTTTAAATGCTTTGCATTATGAATCATTCATCTCTCTCCTTCACCAAAGGTGTGACTCTGTTTAACAATACACTGAGATGCCATTTGTTTTCGTTTCTTTCAGTACCCCGTGTGCCATAGAATGTGGAATCCAATACAAGTCGTCAAAATACGTCTGTTCAAAGTGGCTTTGCGTTGTGCATGTTGAGGGCACCTCCAAAGTATGTGTGTGTGTCCATGTTGGAGGAGAAGGTCAAGTAGAAATGTCGACAGAGTAGCGCAAAGTAGATAGACACGTTAGCAGAACACCATAGATATCCACAGACGCAGAGGCCATTTATTTTTATTTCTATTGGAACAACGACAGTTTGCAGAGGTAGGCTGGCAGCCAGCCTAGTGACAGCTTGGCACATCCTCTGCCGACATTTGGCGGAGAACATTGAGCCCAACCAAACAAATCGGGAAAAAAAAAAAGAAGCTTACTTGGCTGCACTGTTTTTTTCCCCTAAGTACTAAGTAGTGACACTTGATTCATCCAATATTGAATTCAGGCTTTAGTCTTCCGATAACTTGGCTGTTTTGAGTCTGTTCAAATATTCACATGTCTGTTGCTCTTTAAAGTGCCGTAGTATGTAACTTTCTAATGAAATAATAGTTTGGAAGAAAAATTGACGAGACTATCCGAAACTGGTGAAGTAGTGTTGATAATTCAGGATTATCACTTTAAGTGAAAATGACTACAGTTCAGACAGCATTGAACACTTCAAAATCCTGATATCAAATTAAGATCATCACATTTTGGCATCAAATTTTCATGCAATTCCAGCCAGCAAATTCCCTTGTCAAGCTGGGTATGAAATCTTAATATAATTCATTGAAGAGATCTCAGACAATTGAGGCTTTCGTTTACACATAATGAAACATGTAGGACTGCAACCTTTTCAAACATCTTCTCCCCTTCCTTGTACAAGCTGTTCTTTTCGATTTCTTACTTAGAAAGCCAACCAAGAAGACGTCATGCAACCTGTTCTCTCCCCCATTTTGATTCCATTTCTCTCTTCTCTCCTCCCACACGCTCCATCACCTTCTCGCTCCTCATCCTTGGATTTTTTTTATTTATTTTTTACTCTCTACTCCCTCCCCTGCTTTTTTTCTCTTGTCTTCTACACCTCCTGTCTCCATTGCCTCTCTAATTATGACTCTCTCCTGCAATGACAGGCCTGGGCGTGATCTATTTCTATCTCTTCTCAGACGGGTGTCACATGTGCTTGTGTACTTGTGAAATTGAGAGGGCATGCACAAGTTGGTAGCGAATGCGCACTTCTTTGCCCGCCATCAACCAAATCATAAGCTTCTCTTCTGGGAATTAAAAACATAAGCCATTCACTGTAATTAGTCAAATATATTTTGTTTATTCAATTTCAATATTAACTTATTGGCATACATATCCGTTTTTTTTTTTTTTTAACTGCTGAGTTTGAATGCAAATGCAGTGACCATAATTGGATTGGAAAATTGTGATTTGAAATCTACTCTGTTTATTCTTTTGCATAAAACAGATTCATGGCAAATTGTTCAATGTAGTGTGTGACATGTCTGTGAAATGTAATTGGATCGGACATTTTGCGGAAAGGATAAAACAAGGAAAGAAACAACGAAACAACACTGGAGAAAAACCCAAAACCTGAGCAGAGGGTAAAAACCAAAGAAGCATCAGCCACAACATTTCCCATAAAACCTGAATGTTGTTGTATCAGCAAAGAAAGTCAATGAAGCGACAAGAACTGAACAGCGACAAGGGAGCTAAATAGACAGACTAATTACAAAATCCGAGTCATCTGACCAAGATAGTTGAAGGAAATAAGGAACTGATTGGCCTATAGTAACAATATATATAAAAAAACATATTTAGGTGGGCCACCACCATTTGTTGTGTCAAAAAGGATCTTGGCCCTTTCCTCTAAATCATCAACAACCTTTTGAAAATAGGACTTGAAGCACGGCTGTTTCGGTACGGGCAATATTTACCCATATGAAGCCATGGTATTTAAAAATAAAACATATTTTTTGTTTACTCTCATTGATCAAAATGACTCATGTAGACACTCTTTAAATTCAAGACGCTTCGATATGTTTAAAACATTGCAACTATGCTTCCCAAGAATGTGACATGAATCAGAAGATTCCTGCCCGCTTCAGTTTTCAAATTCAGTTCAGTTTTTGCTCATCGACTTTAATCTACCTTCTGCAATTGTGCCAACATATCCATCAGATTAAATGTAGGATAAGAACATGCTATAAAACAATCCTGTGCATCATTAACAGCATCCTCCCTCATAGCACCTGATGGGATGCCTATTAACAAGCAGATAACAGCATTAATATGGATGAGCTGATGTCAGGGAATTGTTTAAAAACAGTGGCTCAACAAAACAAATGGCTTTGTTATACAAGGGATTCATTGCAATGAACTCTGCAAGTTAGGTCACAAACAATATTCTCTTTCGTCAATATTTCCAAATGTATAAAAATCATACTGAGTGTGCCGCTCAGGGTCGCGGCGAGCTGGAGCCGATCCCAGGTGGCTTAGCTAAAGAGGCAGACTACACCCTGAAATGGGCACACATTATTATACGTTTATAAATATCTTAAAACTTCTTAATTAGTTTCAATGTTGTTCCTTTTTACCAGTTAGGTCTGTGGTTCCACATGTACTGTAATGCACTTATTGATCGTGCCTTTTAACTCTGCCGGTAAGTGAGTTTACATATTTATGGCGGCTCACAAATGAGTGCTTTGCTGAGAGTAAACTTCTCTGGTAAGTCTTTTAGACTAAGTGCATGTGACAACAACTTGCTAGGTGATTTTGAGTTTCATGTTCCAGCAAAAGTGAGTATATCCTTCAGAGGATGTTTTTCCTTACATGGAAAGGGCCATGCAATGACGTTTGTTGAGTTTCGAAATAAAAATCTCTGTGTGCAGAGACAAGTCAATTTAAATAGTTGCATGATTTCTGTGGAGAGTCAAAACAATAGAATTTAAGAATCAAACAGTCTGATCTGTGAATTTATCACATTAATGCTCCTCAAGAACATTCTCATCTTACAATTCTCTGAATATGGGGATTGGATTCAGCTACTCCATGTCACCTTTAAATTCAAATCAGAAATGGCCTTTTTGTGTGTGTCTGTATTTAAGTCATGACCGCACATCTAGTCTTCGCCACGCTCCCTCCACTGTCGCAAAACACTTCACTCAAACCTCCTGAGAGACCTTGGCCTGTTTGGTGTGTGTCGCTTGCCCCAGCAAGCCCGTCTGCGCTATCCCAAAGCTAGCATCGGTTTTCTTTTTGACCTCCCTCGTAACCTTCCTCCAGGGGGCCTGCAATCCAATCAGATCATAGACCTATTTGCGGACCATCCCTTTGGGCGCTCGGAGGATCCAATCAGATAAGAGTTGGTGTGGGAGCACAATCAACATGGGATGTGAGCACCGTTGCAAAGCCTTCAAAAGAAAGATGGATGACAAAACCTTCACAAAAAGCCTTAATAAAAAAGTGCATGGCTGTCATGAGCTCCGTCGACCGCTACTTAAAACACCGTGACACGTGGGCAACTTATCCCGAGTCATTATGAGATGAAGAAAACATGAGAATGCCAATTATTCTGAGGATGATGTACGAGGACTTTCCCACTTTCTTCAATCCCTTAAGCTGCACGCGCCCTTGAACAACACAACTCGCTTTTCTACGCTCACTCACATTTCCCCACCGAGTTTATTTTTTATGAACATTTCCTCCCTTCCCGTAAACATCTGTCAGTATGTTCCCATTGTATGCAGCAGGTTGCATGTATAATATCAGCGTGCGCCCGAGGGGGAGCGAATGTGTTTGTGTGCCTTGTGGTGCACTTGTCATCAGTGTCACTTTCATCCTGGCGTGCTACTCTACACTCTGTCAAAAGCTTTGAAGATCCACGGTGACTTTAATTCCGTCTTTTGCTCACAGCGACTCCTCGATACGCACACAGACGCACGCACACACATGCCAATGCTGAAAAAGCTCCATTTGTATCCATCTTTAGACATTCAAGGAACTCACTTTTGTTGTTTTGTTTTGCCTATGGGAAGAAATTATTATTCATGCTATAATATTCAGCCATCTATTACTATCCCAATTAACCTGTTCAGGGTGTGTGAGAACTGATGTCGGGCAAAAGACCGACTGCACTCTGGACTGGTTGCCCGTCAATCTCAGAGCACATAAAGAGACAGACAGACATTCACACTCACATTCACACTGTCACAGAATCGGAACTGTATCGATGTACTGCGTGAAAGCCAGATTTTGCCTGTGTGTTTACGTGTGTGTGCGTTTGAGGATAAGAGAATGTGAATGTTTTGCGCTTCTTTATCCATTGCTGCCTCCTGTCAAAAATCCAAAGAGCTGTACTTCGTTTTAAAAAGTTGGTTTGTTTCAAACTGAACATTTACTGTCCACTTTTGTTAGATACTCTTGGCAAATTTGAAATCGACTATGAAGGTTGCATCAAAAATCGGCTTTAATAAAGAGTATCGGTGTATAGTTTCCATCAAAACTGAGCATTATCTGAAGGGAAGACATCTTCCTCAAGTTATGAGTAAGATGGAATCCATCCAAGCAGGCTTTGGGAGAACAGCCAGTTACACCCCAAACTTGTCACAAGAGAAAAACCTCTATATTTTAGGAATGTGGAATTCCATGAAAACTTTGCAAAGGAATACCAGAGCTGAAATGTAACTCCCCGTAACTGTGAGGCAGACATGATGACATGCATATAGAATTATAATGTTTTGTCATCGGCAAGGATGTTAATCCTTATAAGGGGTGAATTGGGAGCTCTCTTGGATCTGCAATAATTGGATGTCGCTGGTGTTCCTAATTTTGTGAGTGAGCGTGAGTGTATTTTCATTATGTAGGTGACACATTTTGGACTGTAATACATCAGCTGCTATTGTGCGTTCATTCTACCAAGGGCCTCAAATGTCCTTTATAACTGTCAAAATGCCAAATCATTAATCAAGACTTTCGTGCCCGCCAGCTGCCGTGACATCAACACGGCTTCTCTGCACAGCATGCACGCACGTGCACATCTTTTAAGCTTAAATAAATAAATGAATAAATAAATAAATATACAATAAATAAATAATATATAAGTAATATAATAAATACATATTTGATTATTTATTACATTTCACATATCCATAAATACATGTGAAAGTCACCTACTTCAAATGACAACCCTAAACCTATTCAACATAATTAAATATAAGGATTTAAGTGGCCTGACCTTCACAGCCAAAAGAAAAATAAGGATCTCCTCGTTGGAAGTCATTTTCTTGCCTGCTTAATTCCAAATCTTGATGTAATTGCAATTCCTCCTCTTTCAATGAGATGACCAGTTATAATCAAATCCGGAGAGAACAATAAAGCCCTTGCAAAAGCCTGAACAATATGCAGTTATTTTTTTTCTCTCTGCAGTCAAGGCTCAAGGAAAAGAAGTAGGGAGAGGAAACATGTCATAGTTCACACATTTCCTAACAAGATGGTGATGCTTTTAAGACGACTCGGAAAACTACTGGGAGCAATGGTGGGTCACTTTCTTTAAATGCCCTCCACTAATATATCCAAATTATTCCCCAGTCACGTTGAAAAGCTACACAGATGCACACACGCCAATGCTGGCAAAGTCCCTTTTGTATCCATCTTTAGACCTTTAATGGCAGCAGACAATATTACTCAAAAGCATCCAACTTGTACAAGACTGCATGTTGTATATGTGAAGCGTTCCCCATGTACTGTTTACGGTAAAAAAAAGTGTGTACATCAGTGTGTGTTGTGTGAGTGTGTGCATATTATGTTGTGCATGTATAACAAGTGCATTTGGCACCTCTCCACCATCAGTAAAGAACTCCTCTCCGCTATAAATGTAGATTTTCACCTCTTTGACCTGCAAACACTCACTCAAAAGTATCGAGTGTCTTACTTAAAAAGCCCGAGGCAACTGAGTGGGCCGAATTTCAATAATAGTGTTTGGCAACTCATAATGGTTACAGTGATACCATGAATCCATCAACTCAATACAACTATGTTATTAGAGGGTTTTTTTCAAGAGCGATATTAAAAATGGAAAAAAAAATGCACTAAAAAGCATTAAAGCATTCATGAGGACACAATTGATATATTAAAGCAAAATTCAATATCGTCCAAGTCCAAAATGTAATGATTAGCCATCAATCAAATGCATGTCCCTGAACATAAAAACTTGCAGTAAATGTTACACGGCAGCCCGGAGGATCATCTCACAGTGGTACTTTCACTAGTCATAAGGAATCAGAAATATTACTGTAAAAGAATGCATACAGCAGAAATTGTATTGCCCCAAAAATTCATTGCTTAGCATGGATAACAGTGTGTATGTTCCCTGTGAATGTTGAACCATGTCTCATAATGGACGCTGGTCACTGCAGGGCAAAGTAACTATAATGAAATATTTAACCCTTTTTTGGTCTCTGCCAATCGACATTTTATTGCTCTTGGCAAACCTTCATTGAGACACACAGGCCTGCTCTGCACACTCATACATTTTCCTCATGTACCGTATTTGCCGCACTATAAAGCGCACCTAAAAACCTCAAATTTTTTCAAAAGCCGACAGTGCGCCTTATAATCAGGTGCGCCTTATATATGGACCAATATTGAGCTACTACAGCAGGCGTGTCCAAAGTCCGGCCCGCGGGCCAAATGTATATATCTTATATATGGACAAAGTTTTAAAATGGGCCATTCATTGAAGGTGCGCCTTATAATCCAGTGCGACTTATAGTGCGGAAAATACGGTATATGATGATATTACTGTTGTATGTTTATTGCAGGGCAACTACTCATTGTTGTACTACTTGTATTTAAATGTGGCGATCGTAGGCTTCCGGGTGTCGAGGTTGCTGGTTTGAGTCCACAGGGTGTCCTTCGTTAGCATATATGTGATAAAAACGTCTACATGTGACGGGTATTAACTGCCGACCATTGACCTCCTCTTTCACATGCGTCCAATTTGTTCTGGGAACCGACACGGGCACTGGAAAATCTTGCCAATGAGTACCTCCAGAGAATTCTGTGGTCAAAGGAGGTACAATAGTGTCATAATTAAAATAAATTTCATTGATTAAAGTGCTGCTGTGTAACAGTGAGAGGTCAATGTAATCTTAACTTGGACTTCAGTCTTGAATGAGTCTTACGTGCATATTTTTGGAATGAGGGATTTTCCCACTAGTTTCCTCACACACCCCTAAATCTTGCTTTTTTGTGTTAATTGAAGAAACTACCCATAATCGTGAATGGCCAATGAAAAATGTACATATCTGTATTGTATTGTAAAGGATTATTCATTATTCATCTACACATAGGGTAGAAGATTTTTGTGAAAATCATTATTCATTGCGTAACCCTACTTATAATATTTTTTCTTAGTTTGTTTTGTTTTATTCCCTTTCCCTCCATCAGATGAGGTTGAAACACAACTTTTACTTCCGTCACAATGTGTGGTCAATATAAAAGTAGTTCTATCGTACAGCGGGATGGCATAAAAGTGTGGCATCAACAGCTTTGATTTCATTGCCCTGAATGTCAGATTACAGTCAAATGTCCACAGGGAAGTTCCCAAACATGCAGTGTACAACTAACACGCGGCTCCACTTTCATCTCCTTAACGCCTGTTGATGACATTTTTACGGCCTCATTTGGTCCTCTCTGCCTTTCCCTCCTCTCCATTAGGCTTAACATGCTTCCACCGCAACTCCAAAAAAACAAACCAATTGCTTTTTTTCAGGGTGTATAATTTTGGATGATTATGGATCCATTAATTAACTTCTTTTGACACGTATCAGGACGACTGTAAAATCCTGGCTTCATCGTGGCATTTTATGAAAATGTCTATAAAAAATCGAATACCATCTTCCTTTGTAAATGTGTGTGTGCAATATGGCGGCAATGTTAATGGAGTCATGCTGAAATCAATGCTATGCTTTGTCTCAATATTAAGTGGGTAAGTGAGCCGTGAATGACAGAACAGGCTCAAACGTACCAAATATATGTACAATTTCTTTCACACGTACACACGCAGTATTTGTTATCTTAGACGGCGGCTGTCTCTGTCTTGTGATCATTTATTCATACCCTTCACCTTGCTCGCGTGAGGACATTAACGCATTTCTTGTTCATGGTGTGGTCCCTCCTATTAGTGAAACAAACAGAAAAACACACATTTGTCTCCTGAAGTGATGAACAACAACAGACAAGACAGATTCCAGATAACAAACTCAGGGTGGTAGGCGGCGCATCTTTGACTGGAATATTTAGGTCAAATTGTGGGCTCATTAGTGGTTCACACCAAATGCCTCAGCTCTGTGGGGAGTACTAATAAGAGATTGCATGTTTATGGATGAGAAGAAGTCCATGTATGTTGCGTGTAGGGGCGTCTGACTGCTCATGCAAATGCGACACCCACTAAATTAATGACAAGTGAACCAGCTGGGGTGGAGGTGCTAAATAAATCAGGCCTTGCGAGCGAGTCCCCTCCGAGATTAAAAAAGAAGAAATGGACCATGCGAGGCTGGGAGGAGCCCGAGCAAGACTCGTGCGTAAAAAATCATCTGTGGCCAATGATTAGACATTTACATTCGATACACACGTTCATTGGACCTTAGACACAAAAGTGAACTGTGGGCAACCAACTGCAAGACACGGGTTTATTTAAAGACATTAGCTTTGCATATGGAATCACCGTTCTGTATTAAATATAAAATAGATTTTGGGAATTGCAACCCCAGCACCCCTCGTGCTTTTAATCACTCCTTTGTATTGAATATAAAAAACCCATCAGAAATAAAAACGGCACCATCTGCTTGTTGTGATGGCTGGTAGGGCACCGTTGTACAATAAATAACGCAGACTATTTAGTGTATGTGCAGTTCAGTTCATTGGAGTTCACTGGGGGAGAAATTGAACATAAAACGGCACATGGGACAGTAAAAGATAGTACCTACTGTACTATCTTTGCTGCTTTATGCTCTTTCTAAGGTGCTGCATCATTTTTTACTTCCCCTTTCTTCCTCTCTGCTTTGTCTCTCCTTAAATTTTCATTTTCATCACAGCCATTCCTTCACTTTCTCACAAAATGATCTTATGTCCACGCCATTCAAGCATGTCAGCTCTCCTCGGAGAGACACACGGGGGCGGCGTGTATAACGGAAGAAAATCCAACTTGACATCTCTCAGAATGTGGATACAATTTCAATATTTAGATGGGTTAACATTTCAAATACAGTACACAATTAGTCCTCGCGTCCCTTCCTCTGTGACTCGCCGAGGGATCGTCGCTGTCAGTTTGGGTTTTTTTTCTCCAGGATGGGTTAAAGTGGAGGCTCATCCTTTTCAGACAGCTGGAGATGACTCTATGTAGCCTCTCCGTGGGTCACACGTTTACATGAACATATTGTGAGTCAACATTCCTGCGAGGGTTGCTCCTCACTTTCAGAAGTGCAAATGTTGTTTGGATTGTGCAATGCGAGTCAAGGTGACTTCCTGAAAAGATTTTCATGCACCATTATGCACATATTTGTGTGTTTTTTTTCAGACAGTTTTCATGTTTTATTTACATTTGAGAAGCCAGTGTAGCAGCTTAATTAAAATCAGAAAAAAACACTAATGAGCTGAGAGGCAGCTGAAGTCATATCAAGTATGTATTTCAAGCTTTTAATTGAGTTTCATCACAGATTTCCAAAAAGCATTTACCCAACTCGGCTAGTAGAATTTAAAGGGGAAACGGAATTGTACATGCAATATGAAAATAAAACACCTGTCATTCTATTTTGGAACCATCTCACAACATTTACAATTTCCACAAAGTATTTACAAAGCCTTATCGTAACAGATGATTATATCCATAGTTGAATTGATTTTAGAAAAATATTGAAACATTTTGACATTACTATTTTCCATTACCTGTAATTTTTTTTATTGATTGCAATACTTTTCTCATTTGCTTGGTGTATTATATTTTAAAATAAGAAATTACCCCAAGAACTGTGAGGCAGATGTGCTAATAACCACAACGCCACAGTTGTCCTACTGAATGATGAACAATAAAAATAATTTGTTTTAAAGTTAAGGCTATCAAAGGCGTTTCCAATATTGTGTAAGACTTAAAAGAAAACACCGCAATTGTTGGGTCCCTGTTTTGTTTACAGTTTCATCAGCAGCACATTTAAGTTCCCACTTAAGATTAAAATAGTATCTACACAAAGCTTAGAGTAGGACAGAGGGATGTTAATGAGGGGTTGAGATTCCACCTAGACAAATTCAATCAGTTTTAAGGCATAAACCACCCGGATTGCGAAAACACCAAAACCATTCAAGCTTATGTCTACACTTGTCCATGTGTGTGCATTTGCTTGCGCTCCTGCACACTTCTGAGCATTGCCTGCAAACATCTTGGTCATCTTGCATCTATGCGCTTGCACGCCCACCTGGAGATGTTTTATAGAGGAGATGTTTATACGTTCTGGCCTGAGTGCACAACATATGTTTTTGTAATTTCTATATTCACTTCAACACAATGCACTGTGTAGTGCGTTTTGGCCCGCCCCTCCGATCTGTCTCCTTCATCTCGTTTTCAGGTTCAGCGCAGGTTTTCTAATGCTATCACTCCAACCATATGGTGGGAGCATCAGTTAAATTGCTGCTGTTGCAGTGCCACCTGGCCTCACACACAGACACACACACACAGAGGGTGTGTACAGATGTGAACGTTGTGTATGGGTGGTTCAGATGAAGGACAAGCGAAAGGATGATACCTAAGCTAGAGGGACATTCTACAAAGGCAGGGTGAAATAAATAAAAATGGGACCGTCCATCGGACTTAAGAAGCATGCATCCCTTTTTTCTTTTTCAATCTAAAATCGAGTTTCGGTTCGACCTCTTATCAGCATGCTGCCGAACTCCAAAGCCGTTCTATGTGCTTGCTTTCGAGTCATGTATAAAAGGTCAGTTTAAGCCAGCCACATTAAAAGCCTGTGCATGTCTCTAACCGAGTGTGTGTTTTTAGGAAACATGACTATAGATGTTTCCTATCCTCCCGGCCATTAGAAGAGGCTCATATAACCAGCCGGTGGGCCTGAGAGACACACACTCTATAAATACACACCACTTAAGGGCCTGTGGGGGGGCTTTGGTACACACATACAGCACACAAGCAGCAGTTTCATGACTTCCTATTAAGCTTTCAAATGGATGTTTATGCTTTCCTTAAGGTGAACAGGCCGCAAAATTGCACATCAAGGTCGAAAAGAAAGAACTTTACGCCGCCTCTCTTATTGCTTCCCCGTAACTATTTCATATTGTACTCTACTCCTTTGCTGCATTCATTAACTCAATGAATTAAATTTGTCATTTAGACTAGGCTTAGGGGAATGGCTGGCATTTTCTACAGATTTGAATTAAGGGTACATGCACCACTCGTCATACATTACTATGCGCATGTGGAATACTGAGCTACAGTATAAGTTGACTGTACAGCTCTTGTCCCTCTTCTCCTTACGTGTGTGTGTAAATGTGTGTGTGTGTCAGTGCATGTTAGCCCTCCTCCATCAGTACATTTAGACTTTTAGCACCTTGTTTTGGCACCATGTTACTGCTTTCATTGAGTGCCTCTCTAATGGCCGGAGTGGTATGACACACAGACGTCCGTCCATGCACACACACATACGAACCCAGGCTACACACATTAACACACTCACACATCTGCATACACACTTAAAAGATGTGCGGATGCTTGTCACTGAGTCCCACTTTTGCTTCCTTCCTTCCTCATGTGTCCTTTTCCAGTGTATCCCAGTAGATTTAGTGTATGTCAGTCTGGTAATTTGTCTCACTCACAAAAAGCATGCTTGTCCTAATACAAGAGCCATCTGTCAATTTGGATGTCTGTCCAGATGTTTATCAGCATTTCTGTGTGATGGATGTAACGAGCCCAGCGCTGTTTTTAGGATATTGCAACAGTGCAGGCCGAATCAGAGGTGGGAATTAATGCACTACTGTATATTTATGATATTATATCTACTAAACGTCTTGGATAAATTGTGCTCTGCAGTCGTTTTAGTGCAGCATAAATTTGGCTTGAGTATTTTTGCTAAGAAGAAACACAACTTTTCTTTCTTTCTTTTGTGCATCTATTGTGGCTTATCCAATCCTTTGTTTTGGTTTGAATGATTTCTGCCTTGAGCATTGTCACGTCTCTGTTTTGCCAATCCCCATAACCACTAGCAACATTCAAATCCAATCAAATGGAGCAAGGCAGTGGTTACACATGTGACCAGACATGAGATGAATTTCAAAGTGACTGATTTTTATTATTTACTTGCAGTAAGAAGAGGAAAAACACCCCTGACCTGACATGAGGTACAATCTATGCTGGTGTAAAATAACATGCTCTGTTATTTCTGCCTGAACTTGTAAAACCACGTTGAGTTTTTTCTTATTCCGAAATTTGTTTACATGGCCTTTAAAAACCCGACTACTAGCAGTATTCAGATTTTAAAAGGGTCATTCACTGCATGTAAACAGAGTTGTGCCTAATGAGTGAAACTTAAAATCCGAGGCACATATCTTGTCATGGCCAGAAGGAGTGGTGATACAATTATCACTCCCCCACACTTTTTATTTTTTATTTTATTAAATGTGCACTCACGCTGCTGTTCTCCCACTGACTTGCGCACAGCAGAAGAAAAAGAAAGACATATTTATTGAGCTCTAAAGCAACGCAAACTTGGGTGTTATCACTTGGCTGTTATGCAAAGCAAACTTGTCAAAGTCGTCAGATCTCCTGACATGTTGGCTTTGCTGGTTTCTATTCAAGGATTCCTCAATTGGTTGTCTTAAAACACTTGGCACATTTCAACGCTGTCTGTCACTCATTTTCCTTTGTGCTGGCCAGCGATCATTAATGTGATTTGAAAATATAAATAAAATGGGGAAAAAAAAGTAGTAACAACATCTACACGTCAATGCATTTTTTATTGACTACAATCAAAAGGCACTTAAAAGACTTGATGTAGTGTGACAGTTTGTGTTTGAACAGCAAGTGATGAGTGATTCAGTCATCCTGAAAAAAAAAGTTGTGATAACATTTTGAAGAACATATCTGACTGGCACTGGAAAGGTGCTGAGGAGAAATGTGCATTGATTACTTTGACTGTTTGCAGTTTACAGCCAAAGAGAAACGAGTTATTTCCCCCAATATTTATCATGTGGGGTTTTAACGTGGTGCAGATTTTACAACAATTCCACACTCTGACAATACAAGAATACATATTAAAGAAAGTTTGCCTTTATGAGCTGTTTTGATGAATAACAATACCCCACTGAGTGTTTATTACTATAATTGTACTATGCAGTGGTGTAAATTTGTATATACAGTAGTTTGGTTTACTGAGAGAGTTAATCTGCAAATTAACATTTATATCCTGCTGTTGGCTGTTTTCACAAGATTTCAAATGATTTTTATACAGAAAAAATACATCCATTTCAAAGCTATTGCTTTTTATTTTAGAATCGTAAAATAAATGTGTATTTCTTTATGAATATGGGCAGCACTGTGAAATTTGGGGTTTGACTCTCAGCTGCATGCTTGTGTGGTGATCACTCCAGTCTTGTGACCCTACTAAGGGCAAGTCCTCATGAAAATTGATGGTTGGATGGATTTTTTATTAATGACTTTTTAATGTGCTGGAAGTATAGACCAATTGCTACATAAATTTTTTTGACAGAATTTTTTTACGTAACGGGGTTAAGGGCACCTAATAGGAGGAGGTGGCCTGTGGCAGGAGGCAATCGAGGCCGTAGTTGACGTGGACTGGCTGGCTGCTCCCCCTCAGGGTGCACTTCGGGGGGTTGTCACAGAGTTGCTGTGAAGTTTAGATTCTCACACAGTCAATGATTACTTTCTGATGGGCTTTTAATCCTGTGTTTTATCTCTCCAATCCCATGGAAGAAGTGAGAGTCTCCTATGCACAAAACCCAATGAGTGGAAGGCGGGTCTTCGGGGCTCCTACGATTAAATGCTCTTGCCCGCTCTAATAATACCTTTTGTGTGTGCGTGCCTGTGTGTGTACATGTGTGCACATGTGTGCGTACACGTGCACTTGGTGGTGATCCATTACTCTGTCAGCTCTCTCCCAAGATACTCGCCAGAGCCCAGTAACGTTCTCCGCGTCTGGAGAAAATGACTTCATTCTCGGAATGACCGCACTACCTCATTCCTTTACTGTATTTCCTTTAGATTGTCTCCTCTCCTTTGAACCTGTCTCCATGTGCTCTAATCAACTCCAATGGCAATTTTCAGTTTTATCGCTATCCCTGTCTGCTTTTCTGTTGCTCTGGATCACTTCATCTCCTTTACTGACTCATTTTCGTTCTCCCTCACCTCCTCTCATACACATCCTCGTATAGCGTCTTTTTATCGCAGATGTTAAGACAACATGTCTGCTCGATGAGAGATGATCCTACAGTCTGACTCATGCTTTGATATGATGCTAACATGACAAACATTCGTTGTCTGTTTCGGTCCCGTCTCACCCACATTGTCATGCGCAGCGAAACATTCGATGTGATACGCTTGAGTGTGAAGCATCAACAAGGCCCCGAGCTATATGACTTTGTTCAGCCATTTTCATGCAAAGCAGTATCGTACATTGATTTGTGTTGAGGGACACAGACAACAGCTGTTCATAAATAACACACTGTTTGTACACATACTGAACTCTTTCACATTCTGACGACAAAAATAATAGACTGGGGCAACCATCTTGCATGTTATCTTCCAATGAGGGGTAAAAATTACACTACAAGTCCAGGAATTAAGTGTGTGTGTGTTTGTGTGTGTAGAAAAACACACACGAATGAGGCACGACCACTTGTAAATTTAATTTTAATTCAGAAAAAACTACTCTGTGTCTCTCATTCTACACACTTGCATCACTTGGGCATTTGAGTTATATTTTATTGCATCGAATTTTTTTTTTGCTATATTATATTTGCCAAGACAATTTAGATGAGGTCGACAAACACCCCGAAAGAGATTGAGTGAATGTAAATGAGCTTTATATTGTTGTTTTATTGTTGGAGTCCAACAGCCACAAAGAAGGAAGCATTCATCAGCCTAATCCTTCAATCCCCTAAACACTGAGGCTATAATACTGGTCATCATTGTTATAGAGCTACTAATTAGTTGTGTTTTATGAGGACAAATGTTGTTATTCCATCAAACTCAAGTATATTACTAAAGGACTTTCCATCAGAGGCTTGTTTTCCTCTAACTGCAAAACAAATGATTGAAGTCAAATGGATCCAAGGCATCCTATTTTTATCTTTTTACCTACAGCCTCTTTGCCTGTTTTTATGGATGCACATGTGGCGTGCATCTTCAATTGTCTCTTCCCTCCGCAGTGCTTTTGCACACAATGACAACCTATTCAAATCCAATTAAGGCAGCAGTAAGTGCTCCGCGGCATCATTCATTCATCTGCCACTCATCCTCTTCCTTCTTATCTGCCTCTCACTCTCACGCTTGCAAATGACTGGATGGCATCTGGGTGGGTGAGCACCTTGTATCATCTCTCTCCCTTTTCCATTTAATCTCCCACTCTGCGTCTTTTCTTTGCCCTACCAATCATCAGTTTGCAATAGTGTGCGTCAAACCCCCTGTTCGAATGTCAATGATTAACTGAATGCATCGAGTGCCATAATTGCAGTCTAAGATTGCTTACACATCCAGCAAAACCGTTTAAACATAAGTGTGGCACCTAGGAATCCATAAATAGCACGACAACAGGTTTAAAGCTGTTAAAGGGAATTAACTGTGCCGTTTATGTTGTACTACAGGTTGTCGAAAAGGATTATCGATATTAGTGATGATGCTAATGTGCTAGTGGTTTCTTTTGGCATTGTCCAAAAAAAAATAGCGGTTGTGATACTATGAAACAGAAGAATATCATATTGCCTAAAATGTCAACAGTTTCCTGCAAATAGAAAAGACCTGACAAAACCTTTTCATGAAGTTTTAAAATAATGTCCTAACATTTCATAATCACCATGCAAGTGAACAGTTAAATTTTACCACCTTATACCTCAGGAACTGGATCTTGCCAAAGTGACACATGAATGTGAGTTTCCCAAGATACAATTGGGTGTTAAGACTCTGAGAGTATCTTATTTTCCGTCAACATTTTGATTGAATTCCAGAGGGTTCAGGCCACAGGTTCATTCAACTGTAGAAGTTCCACTGTAGCACAAAATGACCTCAGGCTGTGATGTGATGTGGCATGAAGAAAACACAAATCAGGTTTGAAAAGTATTTCTATTGGACAAACTCAGTAATACATTGCTACATGAATAAGTCTGAAGAAACAGATGTAAGTGTGACTCAGTATTTTGGCAAGATGAACACACTTGTGTTCCAACTGACAAAGTGAAAGATTCCCCATCTTTTTCTCAAAGCTGCTTGCAGCATGTAACAATCTATATCATAAACCTCTCAAAAAGATGTTTAAAAATAGTTCAGAGAAATAATGATCATCGTCTATAACAAGTTAAAGGAGCGTATATCCAAAATGTTATAAATTCAGTTTTATTGTCCACAAGAAAAACAAAGCAATAAAAACTCTGAACTGCAAATGACAGCACAGAAGAGAGGTTTGAAATAGCTTCAAGCCAAAGGGAGCTATCAATTATTTTTTTTCTGAATTTTGTTATTTCTTTTACACGCAACTACTAATAGTGCCTAATCTGTATTTATAATTATTATTATTATTTTTTTTCCGAGTATGTCAACATCGTCATACACCTTTTACATACCTGTCTACTTTTGTAGATTGACTGGAAGGATCAGCTTTCTGGCCAGAGCAATCATCTGTATATCATACTAAGTTAATTTATTTAAATAATCTAGATCAGTGGTCCCCAACCACCAAGGCTGCACAGAGAGACTGAAAGAATGGTGTTGCATTGATCCCAAGAGGTGCTGTGGGTTGTCTTTTGCCATGATATTTATTGGCAAAGAGTATTGGCAATAGTGTCTCTTTTCCGATGCTCATCGACAGCTGTGAGTTGGTGTACTCGTGAAAGACCTTTGGCACTCTTTTGTGATTAAGGGCTGGATAAATAAATTTGACTTGACTCGATAACTGCGGGGAGCGACTTTGCTTCAAACATGGCATTAAAAGACAAGTGTGTAAAGTGCACTACAGTCTCCTATTACATCAACTGCAATTATCATATGGAGAGTTATGTATTTCCATATATCCATATATATACAAATATATATAATGAAAAAAGGTCAAGTACAGCTACTTAAAAATGACTGGAAAATGTGGCCCTGTACGATAAGCACAGGCTTGACTTTTTTTTTCCCGCTTATCATGTGCAGGGTTTCTCATTTAAAGTCTTTTGAGGTTTTTCAAATATATACGCGTGTTCCTAAACTAATAAAGATAGCGACGTGCCCCTGGTTGAAATGAGTCCTATTGATTTTTAATAACTGTAAACAGAGCTAAAGGTCAATTAACTTCACCAAGAACAATTGTCTTTGTTTCAGTCGTCCATCAGGGATAAACTCGTGGACGGTTACTTACCGATAGTCATTTGTTGAAAACGTTGTTGATGTTCCGTAAAAAAAATTGGAAAGTAGCACTTTTACTGATCTGCATGGTTGCGTTTGTGCTGAGATGAGAGTATCAAACACACGTGTGTTTGCAAGGTCTCACGTGCAATTTGCATACTTGCATCTCACTATTTGGTAAGCACTTATGACAGAAAGCACGCTGACAGTTGGTTTTGTGTTTGTGCGTGGGATCACACGTGTGTGTGTGTGTGTGTGTTTGTGCGTGGGTTCATGTTTGTGTGTGTGCACTCCATTAAAGTCTCAGCTAAAATGCAACTCGGCCATTTGAATTTATGTTAATTTGCTGCTGTTAATTCATGACACAATCAATGGCTTTCATTTTGATCGAATCAATCAGGCCTCAACGTCGTAAAGACGCACACACAGCAAGGACCTGGCGTATATGAATCATGAATGGGCAGGCTGGCCTTGGAATAATGGCATGTTTTTCACGCCATGACTTGATCTGGGAATGGCACTAAATGGCATTTCTCTTCGGGTGTTTACATTTTGGTTTTGAAAAATCCGCTGACTCATGAGATTTAACTTTATATAATACACGTTTTATTGAGGATTTTATTGTGGATTTTATTGCGGCTGAGTGTTCAAATAACCCCAAACCCCCTTTTTTTTATTATTATTTTTTTTATCAAACTTTGGAAAGTGCAGCAGCTAGTCCAAAGGTCGACCTGCTACTTCCTTTGAAAGCTTTCAACATTGCAGAAACCAAACAAGCCCTACTCCTACTGAGGATAGCCGTAAGATTTGGCGGAATTGCCGCAAGCAACGACTCTAAATGCGCCTGTGCCTCAGTGAAGTTGAGGTGCAATCTTATCGTGTCTGGTTGGCATGACGACGTGACTCGTGAGGAATGTGGGGGGGCTCGCCTTGTGAGGGAGACAGGATTGAACAATTCGAGAAGACAACTCAAGCTTGCTTTTGTTGAAGTTGTGTGTTGAAGTTGATTTGATCATCTTGATCTTAGCAGAGGAGGATTGTAGGAAATGCACTTTGTGTCACGTGTGGGTGGTATTCATAAATATAATAAGATGATACAGCATTTTTTTGTCTAATTTCATGAGCTGTTGACAAGCTACACCAAACATTATTTTTCACTGCCAGGGCAAGACAACTATTCATTCTAGATGTCTCCCAAAAGAGGAAAAAGGTCAAATTATTCCAAATCAGGCCATGTTCATGACCTTTACTCACCGCAATTTGAAATGAACCTTGAATGGTTGAACTTCATAAAAATCTACTTTTGTCAAGATAGTTTTTTATTAAAGTAGCGATAATCAAATGATATATCGTTGTAAAGCTTTTGAGTTGAAATCATTTGTCAGTCGTTGAATCTTTTAACAGAAAATTCCTCACATATTTAGCAAAAGTCAGATTTTGTTTGACCTGAACACCCCCGTTGGCGCATGACGTTCGTGCAATGTCTTTGGCCACTAAGGCGTTAGAAAAACAGCGAGAAGAGTGAAACTGCAGACAAAGCTGCGATGTGGCTGCAGAATGCGGCTGCTATTTTCCACTCTATCTTTGCATTTCCCCTCTCATTCACATCAATCTTTTTGCATATGCCACAATGCAATATAGACTTTTAATGAGAGCATGACAGAACTAATATGAGAATAAAGAAAATGGAATATGCTGCACAAAAGAAGAGGTAAACTTGGCATATTTTCATCTGAATTATTAATGGAATTAAATTAAATTCCAACAACAATAACATCTAATTCCTCATTGTGCTGCACTGTTAATGCAACATTGTGCCTGTCTAGTACAGATACAAAGCAAACACACACACACACACACACACACACACACACACACACACACACACACACACACACACACACACAAACAGCCAGAAAAAAAACCCACGCCCCCCCACACACGCACTGAATACTTAATTGTGACCTACAAGCAAGGTAATGATAAGCCACGGCAAGCTTGCATGGTATCATGAATACACTGAAAGATATAGAGATACAGTACGTGTGGGTATTGATTGTCATTTGTTCGTTTGTTGGTTGGTTCGTTCATTCATTCATTTATTGGGAATTTCCAAGTACGATGCCCCTCAGTTGTGTACCATTGCTAACGACTACAATAATAACCATTGAGACCTTTATCATCTTTTCAAAATTATTATTTTGGATTTCAGCTCTTGATCTCATTAGGTTCTGTATGTTTGCTGTCATGTGGTTGTTCAGACTGATAGTGTTCTGGTTTCAAATAACATTTGTAAAAATAAGGTACGTTTAAAATACAATTGTACATCCTTACATTTGTTCAGTGCACGCACACCAGCATTTTTATCAGCTCCTCCTCAACAGTTAGCTCTTTAAAATGGGTCAGGACAGAAAGGAAATCAAGGGGTTCCTCATTGTGTGAGAGCTAGACAAGGAGAGAGATGGATACATGGGGAAAGAAAGGAGAGTTATTGTGGTTCTGCATATCTGATTTTTTGGGGGTGTAAGAAAAACTCTTCACCTAACTGCGAAGGAACTTTATATGTCAAGTGACAAGCACGTTTTTTATGTTGCACGTTACCAAGCGTGTGGCTGCAATGTACATGCAAACAAATACAC
This sequence comes from Syngnathus floridae, assembly GCF_059516105.1. Taxonomy (NCBI): domain Eukaryota; kingdom Metazoa; phylum Chordata; class Actinopteri; order Syngnathiformes; family Syngnathidae; genus Syngnathus; species Syngnathus floridae. The sequence goes on along the minus strand of NC_142416.1, from coordinate 14,393,406 downwards.
ATCCTGCATAATTTAGTGAAGAGAAACTTTTCAAACAATTGTATATTACCACTTGCACAGAGTTTTCATTCTCTTTGTTGCCAAGACAACGGTCATAAAGCGGATGTTCTGCCCGGCTGACAGTTTTGCCCTCAGCTACTTTTTCTCCAAAGTCAAAAGGTCTGCGAGGAGTGTGATATTGTTGTGTGGCTAATGATTCAGTAACGTAAACAGCCTTGCAGGGGAGGCACAGGGAGGAAGCCAGCTAGAGGCACAAGAATAAACACTGGACGAGGGAGACCACGGATGAGCTAGGATACTGGGAGACGATCACAGAAAAAAAAAACTGACAAGAGCAACAACTTGAATGCTCGTATTCCTCTAATTAAATTTTAAACACATATAGTATGACTACAAAAGATGTCGGCGTGTGGTCAATGGCCAACTCTGTGTTTGGGGTTTGAAAGACAGGCTTTTTCAGAAAGGCTATCCGGTGTAAAAGGTGTGACAACCCTATACGAGTGACTCTCTGGGGCGACCCTCGACAGGGAAGAGGCAAAAGTCACTTATCCAAAAATAGAGTACCGTATTTTCCACACTTTAAGGCGCACCTAAAACCCTCCAATTTTCTCAAAAGCCGACAGTGCGCCTTATATATGGACCAATATGGAGCCACTACAGCAGGTGTGTCCAAAGTCCGGCCCGCGGGCCAAATGTATATATCTTATATATGGACAAAGTTTTAAAATGGGCCATTCATTGAAGGTGTGCCATATAATCCGGTGCGCCTTATAGTGCGGAAAATACGGTAGTAACAACAACAACAACAACATAAATGAATCAATTGAGGTTAGATAAGCCAAAGAAAATGCAAAACATACCTCTAAAGTTAATCTTTTGATTCACACCAAATTGAAGTTTTGTTTCTTTTGAGATACCTCATGTTGCAATTTTGGACGAATTCTGAGGTGCAGATAATGTACTACGTACGTTGTTTGACATTACAGGGTCTGCTGCATTGGATTATTGTAATGTGTGGTGTCGCTCATGAATATGAGAGCAGAATCGAGGGAAGTTGTGCTAATGTTATTTCATCTGTCTATTATTTCTTAATTGGGGCAATTACCCAATCAAAGCTTTCAAAGGTTCATAGCCTGACAGAGCTATTAACGGTTATCACAGTGTCATAGAAATAGACCTTAGAACACTTTCCTCGTTTTTTTTCATTGTTCAATGTTGCTTCTGCTGCCATTGACTGTGAAATAAAACATTTCAGTCACAACTTGCGAAGCACAGTATGACACCAGCAATGGGCTGCATTACGAAACGTGCACATCTATATCGACCATAAGTGGGAATAAAATTGTGAACCAGTGTTTATCTGTTCCCAGTGATTGGCTAGTAACCAGTCCAGGGTGTACCCTCACCTCTAGAGGTCAGCTTGGATAGGTTCCAGCTCAACCGTAGCGCTTGTGAGAGTAAGCAGTATTGAAGATGGATGGATTAACAAAATTGAAAAAAATCTCATTGACTCCTCCTTTTTTTGCTGCTTCCAGAAAATACATTTCAATCAAATAGTTTTCATGTTGTGTCTTTTAACCCTGTGCCCTGCCTATATTTGAGCATCTATCAAACCAGGGGATAATCGCCTCAGTCAGCTGGGAGAGACCCCAATGAGGAGAAGAGCCGTAGAAAATGGATGGAAGGAAATGGAAACCAAGCCAATCTTAAATGAATGAATAAATCGATAGATAACATTTCACTGAGCTATAGTTATTTAGGAAATAACGTTTGATATAACCCATATTCCATTTTGGACTAGTTTATTAATTATTAACACAGACTTTATTGTTAACACAGACTTTATTTAAAGTAAAAATAGAATGGGGGGAAATAGCTACATTGGTGTCGAACTACAAAACTCTACGAGCAAAATAATAATGATTTGCTTTAATATTTCAGCAGTGTCAAAAAAGGTTATTGTTTGTACAGCTAAAACACACTGACATCTTCCCAATATGAGAAGTTACTTTTACTCACAGAGGAATACTGGTAGCTTGTCAACTTTTATCATTGTTATTGTCACTCTAGTGTGGTAGATGCTCACAGTGTTTGTTTGTCACTCCAAATTAGTGTTAAAAATGGAATGCTGATATTTTGGCTTGGCTGTTGTGGGTATCTAGTATAGCGGCATCAGTATTTTAGTGCCGGTACTGATAAACCAAACACTAACAGACTGACAGAAATAATTGAAATAAAATAAATAAAATAAAATAAAATAATCTAGGTAAACAGTACAGTCCTGACCAGAAGCTTTTTGTAGAGACCATAAAATGAACATAATGACACTTTTCTTTATTTTGACCGATAAATGGTCTTTGAGTCTTTTGTGAGCAGGGTGTAATTTTTGTACATTTTGAACCGTCACAGTGTCAATTTTCCTTTTGTTAGTAGGCCAAATCTTGCAGGAGTGTTTTTCAATCATGTGATATTTTCTCTTCATAGGCAGCCCAATACACAATGTTTTCCGAGACAACATTTTTATTTTTTGTGAGATTTATGTCTGATATTTAATTAAGATTTATATTGATTTTAATTTTCAAATTGTGGCACTATCAACATCATAAGGGTTTTTTAATTGGTGTTCGTATCAGACAATGTGACAAGCATTTATTTTACTTTGACGTCACCTTTATTCCCACTTGAATTCAAATGCTTAAATTATGACGCAAACTGACTCTAAACGAGGCAACCTAATAACCTTACAACAGGTTCACAGAGCAACAAGACTTTTGAAACCAAATGTTCTCATTGAACTTTAGCACCTGGCCAACAATTAGCACAATGAAATCTGTTCCATTTTCTCACACTATGAAACACTTGAACACAAAATATGAACTTAATGACGCATGATTAATTTGCAGCTTGCACAGGTCCTTCATACCCTCTCTTCCAGAAACAACAATGATGATTTAATGGCCACAAAGTCAGTGTGTCAGTCACTTGGCTCTCAATTTGTCAGCCACTTCCTGCTGCCTAGCAATTCAGCGAGAAGAAAATATTGTGAAAAAACAGAGGACATTTAATTTGGTTTGTGAACATGCTCATATCACTCTTATCTCAAAACATCTTTTCTCATTAAATGAATGGGATAGCTATTAATTCATTCCGGCCTTCACCAAAACAGCAACAAAGATGTTTATAATGTGTTTTTAGTAAGAAAACTTTATAATACTCCACTTTAAAATCATACAGTGATAGCGTTATTGAAGAGAACTTTAATATTAATTGAAAAGATACACTTGTCAATATTGTAAACTAATGGTCCTGAGCAATTCTAGTTGTTAGCATGACTAAGCTTGTGGATGTTTCAAGGTGGTGTATAATGGTTTGTTAGTTTGGGTCCTGGGGACTCATCTAATTTGGGTGTGGAGCTGAAAAGCTTTGATAAGAATTTGTGTATCGTGGCAAGTTAGATAAGACAAAATAAGACCGTTAATGTAAGCAAAGCAATAGGAAATGCAGAAATACGATCCTGATTAATTTCAAGTAAAAGCAGAACAACATAAATATGTATAACGTGACCACTTTTTGAGCCGTATACTCGCAGGCTCTGAATCTACATTGATCTAATTCATTTTGTCATGTTTATGTGGCTTTTGCCACTTGGTGTTTTCCCACAAATGGATATAAATAATTTCAAATGCATATTTTTTAGCCCTTCACCCTTTTTAATCCTAAAGCTTGGATTTGAGGAATAAAGCAGAATGCACCATGCGGAAATGTTTAATAAGAAATCCGGGGGGATTCCTGCACAGTATGCAAATGAGAGGAACTCATCTGTCATGCACCATAAGCTGTGATGTTGATTCCTGGAAGGTATTTTATATCATTAGGCCAAGATCATAAATAATACAGAATGTTACGATAAATTTTATGAAGTGAATAAAAATGTATAGTTCTCTCTCTTTAATTCAGAATAACTAAATTTGGATGAGATTTTTTTAGCATGACACGACGGTTTGAATGCAATATAAATCAGATGTAAATCCTTCAAGAAAGTCCACCTGCTCAAGTCAGTCCAAAGTAACACATTTGCTTCATGTGTGTTACACTTTACCAGATAATAACTGGTGAAATCTCTAAGCAGGCCAAACAGTTACAAAACAACAAGCTTAAATTAAGTGAGATGATGTGAGTGTGCGTTAGCCAGCTGCAAGCTTGGGGAAAATAAAACAACACATGGAGGAGAGCTAAAGAAGACTTAAAGTGAATTACTGGTGACCTTATCACCATATGGCTTTACAATCTGCCCGTGTCCTTAAATTGTGGAAGAACAAGCTTTCTGTAGAGGCCACAAAAAGCTAATTCAACAGTTCCCTAATATGTGCACTTAAATTAACAATACAAAAACAATCAGAATCATTTCTAGTTATTAACAAGAGACTAAATCTTAATTTCCACCTCTGCAAATGACAATTTGAACACACTAAATATCCCATAATAGAATTTGTGTGTGTTTGCACGCAATAGCTGCTCTTCAAAGTGAATCACATGATTAACTTGCTGTCGCCTGGCATCCGTTTCTGCACTTCCCTGCTTGTGGCGGCTTCACACTAGCTGAGTGGAAAGTGGTTTGGGTATACACGCCAATAAACACGATGTGCCACGCAAGTGCACACAGTCCCTGCGTACATTGTTGAGTGGTGTCGTGTGTTAAACACACACATCATTTGTACACTGACAGCTTGGTGCATTTCCTGATGAGAGAAATGACAGTTCAAGGTGACACCTGGCTCCAATCCATCCAGTTTTGTGCTTTGTGGTGTTTGGATGATGTTTTGAGTGAGTGCATTTTTTTTTTTTTTTCATCCGGTCCGGTTTGCACCAGGTAGGGGGTAGCTGACAGGTGTCGCTTCTTTTTAGCCATGCAATTTATCACCCTACTGGTGGTACAGGAAGCTTTTCCTTAGTCCAAATGTCAGGAGAGGGAAAAACTCTCCCTAGTCTTCAACCTATTTTATATTCCACAAATACAACAAAAGCACATTTCGAAACATACCATTTGGCATATAATGTCGCTTAAAAACTCACTTTTTCTCTTTTCCTGATCTCCACAAAAAAAAAAAAAAGAATTCAGCCCCGATTGGCCGTGCAGATTTTGAAGTCTTTTGTTCATTCTGCCATAATGCTCGAAAGTATTCGAGCCAGCTGTCAAAAATAAACTGTGACAATCAGTATCGCTCCTCAGATATCATTATTTTAGTTCTATTCAATTAATTATGAGAGAGCATGCTGAGACGCTACTTTAGATCTCATTTCAGGCCCTAAATTGGTTTGTGAGCATAAAAACCCATATTGTGTTCACCCTGCAGCTCTTTGGCTCTCTCTCACATGCACACGCGCACACGCACATAATAGTGTGGAAAGTGAAATTGGATGTGGAAGTTAAATGTATAATTTAGTAGCTGCGCATCACATTTTCTTAGACATTGACAGGCTTTTATTGAGGCCTAAGCACTCTCTTGGTATTTTGTTAAACAGGATGATTTGGTTCCTTTTGAAGGGCACATTCCATCACTCTTTCCTTGGTAACAGTGGCTTTCTCTGTGGGGAGATCCTTAGCAAAACAGCAGCCACTCTCCCCCCCCACCCAAGGACCCCGCCTTTGCTATTCATCCACTGCTGCTCCAGCATATCAGCCGGGGGTTAAAGTTTTCAGGGCTGGAGGCTGATGAGGCCAACAACACAAGCAGAGAGACAGGCCTTAAAGTTGACATACACATCCAATTCCTTGTTTGCGTAGCTTTCAATTTCTATCGTCCGGGCCTTGCGGTGTTCATCACTTCTTTCTCCTCTCTAGCGGATGCAAGAAGTCCGGGTGATAAATAGGTCGTGTCCGATGTGCTTCTCCTCTCCTGTCGCTCTTTCTCCTCCTCCTCCTTTCGCTTCCCTTCCGCTCTCATTTGACTCCCCTTGTCTCGGCTCGCCGCTCTCCTGGACCGGCACTGTGTTCGTTCCTGTCAGCAAAAATGGGAATCAGTGGAACAAGCGGAGCTGTGATGCGTGTGTACAAACGTGCACTCGGTCATACACCAGTGGACAAAATGGACTAGCCCCCTCCGTAAAACACAGCAATGGTGGAATGGTAATGTGTAAAACGTTTTCACTGAGATTTACAGACATGTGGTGTAAAATCACACAGACACACATGCATAAACACACACTCACAAAGCCACAATCCATTAGTGTTCACAACACACGGTCCTGAAAAAATTAACATCATTGGTCACCGGCATCGACACGCCATCACAGTATGCTCTCACTGCATTGTGTGAGTGTGTTGAAGAAAAAAAATTAACATCATTGGTCACCCGCATCGACACACCATCGCAGCATGCTCCCACTGCATTGTGTGAGTGTGTTATTGTGGTAGATTTGCTGACACACTCCCCATCGAGGCAGGATGGAAATGACCCACTCAACCTGACCGCTCTTATTAGACAGATTAGGATATCGTATGTTTTGCTATTTTAGCTTCCCCAATGTTACACAAATGAAGGAATATCTTATAAGACAAAAATAAGTGTGACAAATGCTGTCTGAAAATCATCATTTGAAGCACAGCAAATTCAATCCATCTATTTCTATAGCGCTTTTTAGGTTTGTGGGGAGCAAGAGCCGTTTCTGGCTGACTCTAGGCAAAAGGCAGGCTACACTTTAGATTGGTTGCTCGTCAGTTGTAGGACACATATATAGAGAGAGAAACACTCATACTCACTTATCCCAAGGGAAACTGAACCAAAGCACACCATTAGAGACTTTATAGTATGATACACTGTGGCTCTAAGCCACAAAAATACTGCTAAACAAGAACAATCAGTAAAGCACAAACTTCCTCCAAGCCTGAGCAATAATGCCAGAAACCAGTACCTTAATTTACTTCTGACAGAAAGCGTAAGGCCTTATGTATACGATAATGAAAGTAGAAGATTGCAGTGTCATTAACCTGTTCTTCAGGGGAGTTCAGTGGGGAAATGAAAGGAAAGTGATTGAGTCTGGTTTGAATGAATTGCTCCTTGTAAACTAAAACATACAAATCATTCTTCTTCACAGGAGTAGTGTATTCCTTTTTCCAATGTAAAGAAGTCAATCAGAATAGCCAAGCTGCGTCTGGTCGGTGGATGACACAAATGCATAGTGACGTCATCATATGCGTACTTTAAAATCGCAGTCTTACCGAAGAAACGTTTTTATCGGAATAGATCACGTCACATCCAAAAAGATAACCAGAGATGTTCAAATCTCCATGTTAACCTGACTAATAGTTGTTTTTAAGTGCTCCTGCGCAGAAGCCCCTCAAGTCCATGTCCCCATGTGCAGTCTGTAAATTGGTAATAAATCCATCAATGTGACCTTAAAAGTCCATAACCTGCAGAGTCATTGCACCTCTAAAACATTCCAGTGAACTTTCCTTGACCTCTCAGCAAGCAAGCCATAGTGTCACTGGAGCTTTATTGAAGAACAATTGGTATAAGCATCGCCTCGGTGTGACCATGCATCACCTGTTGTATTATTGAAGACACTGAGTGCCTTTTAATGATCCCTCTGCTTAACCCCGGGCATGTATTTGCATTCTTTTAGCTTAGCACCCAGCTAATAGCTAGCCTGAAGGCACGCCGTCCCCCGCTTAGGATCGAACACCAATTTCCAAATGCCAGGAGCGAGCCTGCCACATCATTTGGAGCACAAGAGAGACGGTGCAGAAACGCATGGTTGTGCATTGATGCCTAAAACACAAAATGTACAACTCACCCACAAACACACACAAACACATTGTATGACTGAAGCTATTTGGCCTGCAGGAGTCTCGAACAGGAACAATGAAAGATGCTATTTATTTAGCTGAGCAAAATGAATCTGTTAGCAGAACGCTGAGGTGGGAGGTGCAAATATCCCCGGAGAACTGGGCTGCTTGTTTCATCCAGTAAGAAGTCACTGAGGGTCAAGAGCGAAGACAAAAGGCTACTGAAGAAAATTGAGCATAAAATGGAATACACAAACACACATGGCGTCTCTCACACATGCTTTTAAATTGGGTTGTAAAAATCCACATATCCTGGTTTATACAAGTGTCCAATGTGAAATAGAGCGAGGGATAAAAACAAGCAAATCAATTTAGGTGCCAGGTTTATTTTCCGATTGCAGAAAGCAGTCAGTAAAAACTGTATCCCGCAAGGCGAAGCCTGGCTTACATTTTGCCTTTTGTGTAAATGCACAAGAGAAACTTCCACAACATTACAGGTACAGCACAGTTTCACTGCAATATTTCCTGTAACTATGACTTTATTAGTGTCAGTAAGTGATGGACCACGGCGCGTTGTGATTGCACACAAATCACCACCCGCGGTAACAGAAATCTGTCGTAAACCTAGGACCCCCCTGCAGCCACATATCCACTAAGCATTCCAGTTTGTTTCAGTTCACCAGCCCCTGATTAGGTGAGCGCTGCACGAGCTCTGTAAATAGTGTGACATCATAGTGGCACGACAATGAACTCAACAGAAAGGAGAAAAACAAGACACAAAAAACTCATCTCTTCAATTAACTTCATTGCAGGTAGCACATACAGCTGGATGTCTGAGTTCTAACCTTCACAACAATGACAAAACTGTTTCTTTTTCTGACAAGCCAGAAGAAATGATTTAATCAAAATGATATTTGATGAAAAAAAGCAAGTGGAATAGACTTCACATTGGAGCTTATATGTACACCTTAACCAGTGTAACACTAAAATGTCTCCACCATTCATTTTGATGCTTTTCGTCAACTTATCGTAACCCCAGCCAAAAAACTGGGACATCTTCTGTTATAAGTGAGGGAAGTGTGTCGGTCTGAAATTCATTCTTGATCAGGAGCTACAAAAACACATTCAGTCTCTTTATAACATATAAGTTGCACTTCTCCTTTGACCAATTGACAGGAAGCAGCGGGCCTAGCAAGTAAGAAATGGGCCTTTTCCCAAGATGGCTTGTACTATCTGCAGTTGAGTAAGCACATCGTTATTTGAGTAAATGTTGACAGGCATTTTGATACAGCATCTTATGACAGCCTTAAAGGGTTCATCATGTGTAATGTCTGCGTGTGTTATTGACCACTTCCCTGTCACAAACAGCAATTTGTGTGTGTGAGTTCAGATGTGACGTTCGATTCAATACAACCCAGACACAATAAAAGTCCACCGGGTCCCATTTACAAAACAGAAATATCTACTGCTGTAAGTCAGCAAATATACTTGTGTGACCTGCCTTGCTGGCTTTATATTGGGTGCAGACTTATTACTGGAAAGTAGACAGACGTAAAAGAATCAATGTAAGAAAAGTGATGAACAATATTTTTCTCAGATGTCATTGGAAAGGTGTTCCAGCAAGTTTGCTATCAAATTTAACAGGAAATGATCTAGCTGGACTGTAAGTCTCTAAACTATCAGTGTTTCCATTGCGCTCTACTATATTAATTGAAATGGAAACAGCGAGAGAAGCTGTTACAAACAAGAGCGTGATTTATGAAATCTATCCCTCTGTTCATCAGAGAGAACTCATTACGTATGCGCGGCAGCAGCGGGCCTACGAGAAGACGGATGAGTCGTCCCGGCGGCGGAGGAAGAGCGATGGCGATGGTAAACTCCGCCGGTAATCAACTGTTGAAATTAAACATCAAAAAAGGTACGAATGATTGTGTGCGGCAAAGCGATTTGTCTGCAATTAGCGACTAGGTGCATAACTCACATGCAGGAGACCATAAACACGTTCATGCTTAATGGAACAAGACGGTGTAACCCTCCGTGTGCGTGTGCGTGTGTGTGTGTGTGCTTGCTGAATAAACATAAAAACAGTAAGTTAATAAACGTAAGTGACATTAACAGGGCCTGGGGCTAATGGTGAACAGCTTCCTCATTTGTCAGCAGCTCCTATTGAATGCTTCCGAAAAGGTCTGATTGTATTTATGGTCTGGCCTCTCTCATTTGTACATGCTTGTGGAGTTAAGGAGACGGGGGACAATTTACATTTGGCTTCATGTCGTCTTGCAAATATCACTAGTATGAGCTTTAATAGTATATTGTGAGGATATCGAAGCAGGAAATGACTTGAGAATTGTAATTGTGTAGCACAGTGCAACATGGTGAGCCATGTCCTTGGCATTTCAAAGTTCTTGGTTTCAATCGGCGTAGCAGGTCGCAGGTTAGCCGGATTTGTCTCTGGGACACCTCAGACCAAAGTAAGGATAAGTGTGAGAGACGATAGCTGCATGGATGTAGCCTACCCAAAGCGTCCATTCTCCACCATCTTTGTTTTCATATAAAACAACGCTGGAGTTCAATTTTGCAGTGTTAATTACCTGAATGTTTTTGTTATTGTTCAAATGCTACAGGCAAAAGTCAACAAGCACATATGTAGACCACAACTGCTCAACCACAGACCACCGTGTGTGACATGAAGCGAGATGAAAAAGACCTGCAGCTAACAAGCATGTGTATTTTTCCCTTCACTTGAATCTTGCTGTATTATGGGATTACTAGTTGTCTGAATTTATTTCCTCAGATATGAGCTATTCCTAATCCTTAATCCATTTAGGAGGGTTGGAGGGTGTCAAATGACTGAATAACCAGAGCTATGACGACCTGGCTGGAAAATCATGTTCACAAGATAATTTAACAGGATTTTATTTAAAAAAAAAAAAAAAAAAGTAATATATAAACATATTTTAGGATTTGTGAAAAAAACTTTATTAGCATATTCTGAAGGGGCTCCGGGGGCTTTCTGACTTTGGCCCATATCACTAAATAAAGCGCTAGTTCAAAACTGCAACGACAACATGCGGCTGTCAGCAATACCTGCAAAGGGGCACCTTCTTAGCATCTCTGACAAACGGCTGACATTGATCCATGCAAATGACAGAACTCTAAAAGGTTCTTGCAAGGATATGTTGGATGTCGGAGAACTCACCAAAAGGGTTCTCTACTGGCAAGTTTGTTGGAAATACGTTTACAGCACAACAAAATGAAATACATTTATTTTGAAAATTCTTAAGACTAACGTTTTGAAGGTGAGATAACCTTCACTCATCGCTTGCTTTTTCTGAAAATAACTAAAACAACCTCATTAGCTCACCCAAACACTTGACAACCCAACTGCGAAATACTCTGGGACAAACTCCGCCCCTCTCAAGTGGACGCCTCCCCCGGTAGTCTTCAATCCATCTTTTCCTCTTTACCTCTGACCTTTTCATCTTCCAATTCCAGCGTGACAATCCGTTCTTCCATACTGTCATCTGCTCTCTTTCTCAACGCGGCCATAGCGCTGACCTTTCAGTTTCATTCCTCCTCCATCTCTCCACCTCTCTTCTCCTCCTGGTCCAGGCTGTAATTCAGCTTGTTTCAGGGCCACTTAGGCAGCCAGTGGAGTTAATCTGTCTTTTCAGGTCATAAATCATTTCTTGGCACTTTTCTCTCTCCTATCTCGTATCTATCTCTCTCCTTTGCTCGTACTTGCTACATGGCCTACATGGAGATGATGGCACCTGACGCTCAACGCTGGTCTTTGCACGCATATTTGCGTTGGAGCCGTATGTGCATCAGCGTTTCTTTTTGCCACTTTAACACCCCGACCAGTGAAACTGCAAAGAGATTGTTTAAAGATGACAAGAACAATCAAACGTGATGCTCCTCTCCCCGGAGGGAGCTGTTTATTTGTTTTTCTTCACAAGCAGCACTTTTAAAGCTTCATTCAAAGGGTGAGAAAATTGCTTTTGATTTCGGCAAACTTAAAAAAATAGAGTGCACGTGTAGATGCTTTTATGAGCTGGCAGGTGCATGGGAAAGCGCTGCCCCCTGCACAAGACAAAACCACGGACAAGGGTTGCATATGGGGGAGGAAGGAGTAGTCGACAAGAAAGAAGTAAAAGCGGGGAAAGCAGCTTAGCGTGGCAGGAGGGAAGCCTGAGAAAGAAGGGGATGGCGGGAGGAAAGAAAGTTGAATAGCAAGAGGGGGTGGTGGCGAGGGAACGGCTGAATGAACGTGTTGTGGGTCTATTGTGGCCAGCTTGTGAATAGGGTGTTAGAAAGCTAAGTGGTAGCCGGTGATTTACAGCGCCAAGGCCAGTGCAGGTGAAGTGGGCAAATAATAGCCTTTCATAAGCGACACTCAGCAACAAGAAAAAACACATACTACTGAAGGAAGTGAAGTGCTTCACTATGTGCTCACAGTCCGCTGAGCCTTCAGAACAGAGGAACCCACAAGAAGATCTGCTACCGTTTGGAACTTCCTGTAAAAGAAGCAAACCGTAGGTATTCATGGTAACAGCTGTCGGATGGATCATGAATGATCACGTACGATCAAGCAAAACAGCAGATGACACAAACGTAAACATTGTTAAGAAATCCTAGAGCACGTTAGTGAGCCACAACTTTCAAACGCTATAAGTAAGGGCATCTAAATTTACTATTTGCAGAAGACTTCATAAATAAAAAAAATCAGAAGATACATTCAATAGAAACAGAAAGTCTAAGCTAAAATTTGCCATGATCCCCAACGTTCAACCTCATCTGTAAAACAGAAGAGGTCATTGTTAGGGCTTGGGTTCTTCTCTGATTAGTTTATTTGTCTTCATTCATCATGTACGACCACTGGAATAAAGACAGACTCTTTGGCATTGTTACGAATGTTTATATATATATATAAAAAAAGATTTTCCAGCATTGGTGGCACGGTGGTTCGAACATCTGCTTCAAAGTCAGGAGATGAGTGTTTTACTGCGATAAGCTCCAGCTCACCCGTGAACCTGAACAGGGTGAATAGTTTACAATGGATGGATGAATTTTCCAGCATAGTTTGATCCAAGATAGTCGAGGTAGCTGAGGTCATTGAACAGTACTTGTTCTTTTTCAGTCCAATGCCAGGTGCAATTCTCAACTGATCTTCAAACACTGTGGGTTTTTTTTCCTCCGGAACCAAAAGCTCTGTTCGGTTTAACGGGATATCTGTTACAAGATGGCAGAGCTTGCTGAGATCAAGGGGAAAACTCTGTTCATTTTTAGATTTTCTTGCTCAACTAGTCACAATTTCAAATGTTTAAGAAAATGTCTGGAGGATTGAGGTAGTCCTATTAACGTACGAGTTGTCCCATTTCTTTACAGATTACATTTTTCAGTTTTTCTTTCATCATGCAACACGTGGCAACTTTTGGCAGCAGTGTTTACTTTTAATCTGTTATCAATCTTTTTTATGTCAACATAAGATGAACATTAGCTTACAGTAAAATCCGAATTAGGTTGTGGTGGAGTTTCTTAGTGCCATGCTTAGAGTCAAAAAGAAATCTCGATCATGTTCGAACTTTGCTGCACATCGAATAGACATAGTCCATTTGCCCTGTTATTAGTATTTTTTTTCTTCACATTATTAACCTGTTTAAAGTGATGAAAATAGACGCAGGAAGTTGGATATTTAGGCTTGTTTAGCACAAAACAACAGGTCAAATTGTTGTTGTTCTTTTGCAGAACAACCTAAAGTTGAATCGATCCAATTTTTAACCCAACAATTTTAAGGGTGCATCATTTGTGGCAGTGTAACCACTGCAGATGCAAGGCATTGAGCAACACAAATGTCCTGCCCTTTCTTCCAATACCTGTCTACGCGGGCTGTGTGCGGAATGCAGAGATTTTCTTCAACACAGCTCCCCACCATGGGGACCTTGAGCAAATATCCACGGTATTAGAACAACAAGCCCTGTGACGAATGGGAGAAAATAGAGGAGGCGCACATTGTTTATGTGTGTACATGTGTGTGTGAGACCAGTGAGTATGCGTTTGCCATTCTGATTTGTTGAGAAAGGAAAAGGCTTTCAGTCGACCAATATCCTGCCTCCCATTCCACTGCAGGATTGCGATAAGAGCCGACACACACCTACACATTTGCAGCGCAATCATCCACCCCATCTGATTCTGCTCTGCACTTATGTAAAGAGATTTTGCTTTGGAAGTTTGCAGGACGGGTCATCGAGAAATGTTCATCCGTGCTGTAAAACAGGGTGACCATGGTTAGCCTCCCCGAAACCAACTTCCAGAAAGCCCAAAGACCTGAGCCTCCCCCTCTAATGATTTCCCCCCCCCCCCATCCCTCTCAACCCCTCCCACTCCTCTGCCCTTCCCGCCCCAGAGCGTACCCACTTCTGACAGAGCAGTTAATCATAGACACTCTCTGTAGGTCTCATCCCAGTGTGAGGCGCGCCCGCACGTTTCCAGATGTACACTTTCATTTTCAACATGACAAAGGAGCTTCCAATCAACACTTCTATTTTTGACACATCAAACTGCACTCTGTAACTTTGACTCACCCTCGTTGAAAAGCATACTGTCAGTCGAGAGTATATTCAAATGTGCGGATGTGTTATGTGCATTTATTGAAAAAAAGACAATTAAGCAAATCAATCAAACAATTAAATGCATATATTTATATTGTATCCTTATATAGTATTCAACACAAATATATTCATTTCTAAAAATCTTCATTTCACTCACTGACAGTGAATGAAGGCAAAAACATTTTGATGATTAAAATGAGTCCTGTTCCTCTTGCTGACACACGTATGTGGAAATGTGGGTGAGTGACTTTTACAAGTCAGCAATTTCTAAGTGTGAAAATTGCTACTGTTCTCTGGATATTTCAAATTTCCTAGGAAACATCATTTGATTACCTTTGCGTGATTGTTTCTATGAGGCGCCACGCTCATGTGCCCTTTTCACAAGCACACACACGCGCACACCGTCTCTCTCTTTTTCTGTCAACGGCAAACACACTAAGTTCAACACTGCGTGACTGCCCATGTGATGTTCATCCTTGGCCACCATTTCATTAGACAGGAGCCTGGCGAGCTATTCTGGGAGAGAACGGCACGTCTTTGTTGGTTGCTGAGCCGGGGCGACGTCTCCAATAGCAACTGAGACCTTTAAGGCCTCCCAGTGTGGCGTCCGGCTCGCCTACTTATGCCCCGGTCCACATCGGTGCGGAATAGCTTGATCCTCTCGCATATACTCATCGCGTGCGTTCAAATGTGTGTTTCAGGATGCATGTTTGGACATGAAAGCGGACGCAATGTTTTATCAGCAGCGGGTCAATGGAAGCAGGGATGAACATGTTAGTGTCAGCTGCACCCCGGTGGGAGATGAGCTGATGAGGGGAGTGAGCGAGTGATGCCACAGTTATTGATCCTGCCTGGTAATTACAGCACGATTTATTACCAGGGAAAGAGCGGCGGAGGGGTTGAATAGAGGCAAAGATGGAAGCTATCATATTCAGTTTGGTCTTGTAAGTCAGGTCTTTTGGCGAGCGTGAACAAGGTCAGAGTGAGACAGGAATGGATCACTTTACTCATCCCTCCCTTGAGTGTGATGTGATCGCTGTTGTGTTTCCTGAAATCCTTTCTCTCAACAGTACCCTTCCTTGGATGCATTCATCTGCCACACGCTCGCTGTGTGTGTACGAGGCTTCACCTGTAATCAGTGTTGTGATCGTGTGCGGATGTGAAAGAAAGGTGCTTGTCTCTGTGTTTTTGTGGCTTGTTGAAGTGTGGGAGAGCGGTGTTTGCAGTCACGTGTGGGCGTGCTGCATGATCCTTGTGGGCATGTGCGTGCATGTGGTTTTTTGTGTCTGTCACAAAAGACCGAGAGAATATGGTGAAAGTTTTTTTTTTTCTTTTGGGGTTAGCCGCTCGATGTAGTTCAATGAGTGGCACACGTACTTTATCCCATCACTGTTGTTGACATTGAGTATGATCCTTTGTCGTGTTTCGCTGTGTTTCGGACTAAAACGATGAATTAATTGTGGTTATTCTGTTATAGGCTGGCAGCCAGTCCAGCATGCACTAGCCGGC